>NW_026652277.1:28077122-28141081 GCF_009828535.3 Hylobates moloch | reverse complement strand
TTCCTTCCTTCCTTCCTCCCTCCCTCCTTTTCTTTCTTTCTCTTTCTTCTTTCTTTCTTTCTTCCTGTCTTTCTTTTTATTTCTTCTTTCTTTCTTCTTTTTTCTTTCTTTTTCTTTTATTTTCTTTCTTCTCTCCTCTCCTCTCCTCTCCTTTCCTTCCTCCTCTCCTCTCCTCTCCTCCTTTCCTTTTTTTTCTATTCTTTTCTCACATGTAGGGTCTCACTCCGTCACCCAGGCTGGAGTGCAGTGGCAAAATCATAGCTCACTGCAACCTTAACTCCTGGGCTCATGTGATATTCCTACCTCAGCCTTCCAAGTATATGAGACTATGGGCACGTGCCACCACACCCAGATAATTTTTAATATTTTTTTTGTAGAGATATGGTCTCACTATGTTGCCCAGCCTGGGCTCAAACTCCTGGCCTCAAGCAATCCTTCTGCCTTGAGTTCCCAAAGTGCTGGGATTACAGGCATGAGCCAATGTACACAGCCAAAAATTGGTACTCTCATCTTTTTCCTGATCTTAGAGGAAAAGCTTTCAACTATTCACTGTTGAGAATTTTGGCTGTGGGCTTGTGTTATAGGGCCTTTATTGTGTTGAGATGCACTCCCTCTATACCTAATTTGTTGAGAAGCTTCTTTTTAATCTTGAAAGGATACTGAACTTTGTTAAACACTTTATCTTCTACTGAGATAATCATATGGTTTTGGCCTTTCGTTCTGTTAATGTGGAGAATGACATTTTTGGATTTCCATATGTTGAACCATGCTTTCATCCCAGGAATAAATCCCACTTGATTACGGGGTATATAATCCTTTTAATGTGGCACTGGTTTAGATTTGCTAGTATTTTGTTGAGGATTGTTGCATCAGTGTTCATCAGGGATATTGGTCTGTAATTTTTTTTTCTTGTGGTGTCCTTATCTGTCTTTGGTGTAAGAGTAATGCTGGTCTCATGAAAGGAGTTTGAAGGTGTTACCACCACTTCAAATTTTTGGAAGAGTTTAAAAAGGATTGACATTAATTCTTCTTTAAATTTTTAGTATAATTCACCCATGAATTATCCTTCTGGTCCTGAGCTTTTCATTGATGAACAGCATTTTATTATTGATTTGACTTCCTGACTTGTCACTGGTCTTTTCATATTTTCTATTTCATTTTGATTCAGCCTACGTAAATTGTATGTTTCTAGGAATTTATCTCTTTTTTCTAGGTTATCCACTTTTTCAGCATAGAATTCTTCATAGTAATCTCATGATCATTTGTATTTCTTTGGTATCAGTTGTAATGTCTTCTTTAGTTTACAATTTTATTTATTTGAGTCCCCTCTCTATTTTTGTTAGTCTAGCTAACAGTTTGTCCATTTTGATAACTTTTTCAAAAAAATGAACTCTTCAATTTATTGATCTTTCTACTGCCTTTCTATTCTCTGTAAAATTTATTACTGCTGAGATTTTTTATTTTCTTCCTTCTGTTGACTTTGGGCTTAGTTTGTTCTTCTTTTCCTAATTCCTTCAAGTGTGAAGTTAGATTATTTGAGATCTTTCACTTTTTTGTTGTTTTTTTATGTGTGTCCAATTTGATCATTTAAGTTTTAATTTTTTTACATTTCAATATTTTGGGGGGAACAGGTGGTGTTTGGTAAGATCTACCATTTTCTTAATGGAAGCATTTATCACTATAAACTTACTCTACAGAACTATTTTTTTGCTGCATCCCATAAGTTTTGGTATGTTGCATTTTCATTTTCATTTGCCTCAATATACTTTTAAATTTTCCTTTTGATACCTTCTTTGACTCATTCATTTTTCACGGTGTGTTTTTACCTTTCCACCTATTTGTGAATTTTCCAAAATTCCTCCTGGTATTGATTGCTAGTTTTATACCACTGTTTTCAGAAAAGATACTTGATATGATTTTTGTCTTATTAAATATGTTAAGACATGTGGCATGATATATGATCTATCCTGGAGAATGTTCTGTGTGCACTTGAGAAGAATGTGTATTCTGCTGCTGTTGGATGGAATGTTCTTTGTGTGTCTGTTAGGTCAATTTGGTTTGTAGTATTAGTTAAGAATATTGCTTCTTTGGCCAGGTGCAGTGGTTCACACCTGTAATCCCAGCACTTTGGGAGGCCAAGGTGGGCGGATCACGAGGTCAGGAGATCGAGACCATCCTGGCTAACATGTTGAAACCCCGTCTCTACTAAAAAATACAAAAAAATTAGCCAGGCATGGTGGCAGGTGCCTGTAGTCCCAGCTACTCGGGAGGCTGAAGCAGCAGAATGGCATGAACCCAGGAGATGTAGGCTGCAGTGAGCCAAGATCATGCCACTGCATTCCAGCCTGAGTGACAGAGCGAGATTCCATCTCAAAAAAAAAAAAAATGAATACTGCTTCTTTATTGATTTTCTTTTTGGATGATCTATCCATTGTTGAAGGTAAGATGTTGAAGTACCTTACTATTATTGTATTATGGACTATTTCTCTTTTCAGATCTATTAATATTAATATTTGCTTTACATATTTAAGGTGCTCCAATGTTAGGTGTATATATATATATATACACATACACACACACACCCCTTGTAGCATTTCTTGTAAGTTAGGTCTCATGAAAATGAACTCCTCGGCTTTTATTTGTCTGAGAATGTGTTTATTTCTCCTTCATTTCTGAAGGACATTTTTGCCAAGTATAGTATTCTTGGTTGCTAGGATTTCTTCTATTAGCCCTTTGAATATGTCATCCCACTGTACTCTCAGCTTGCTGTTTCTTTGGGGAAGTCTGTTAGTACCTTATAGGAGTTTCATTATATGTGATTAATCTATTTTTCCTGGCTTCTTTCAAGATTCTCTCTTTGTCTTTGACTTTTGGCAATTTGATTATAATGTGTCTCTGATTATTTTTCTTTGGGTTGATCTTGCTTGGGGAAATTAATGAATCTGGATTTCTATATACCTTTACAAGGTTTTAAATTTTTTCATTAAGTATTTACTTTTTTGCCACTTTCTCTCTTTTCTTCCTGGAATTTCCATAATCTATATATTCATGTGCTTTATATTGTCCCATAGGCTCCTTATGTTCTTTTCACTCTTTTAATTCTATTTTTCATTCCTTTAAGCTGTCTTCAACTTTGTTAATTTTTTCTTCTGCATGATCAAGTCAGCTATTGGAGGTCTCTATTGAATTTTTCAGTCTTATCATTGTATTCTTCTAAGATTTCTGGTTGGTTCTTTTTTACGGGTTTTTTAAATTAAACTTTTCATTTTGCTCAGGCATTATTTTCCCAATTTTATTTAGCTCTTTATGTTTTTGTTGTGCCTCATTAAGCTTCTTTAAGATAATAATTTTGAGTTATTTTATAGGCAATTGGTAGATAATCATTTCTTTGGGGTCACTGATTTGAGCTTTATTAGTTTCGTTTAGTAGCGTCATGTTTGCCTAATTCTTCATTATCCACATAGCCCTGCTTGCTGTCTGTGCACTGGAAGGAGCAAACACCTCTTACTGATTTTACAGACTAGTTTCAGTATGTAACACCTTCTTCTGTTGGGTCCCTGGGCTTAGGATTGCCTCTAGGATTGTGGTCACGTGGAGTTGGAGCTAGGTCATCTAGCTGCTGCTCTGTCTGTCATGAAGACCACAGTTTGAAAGCCTGTTGACAAGGACTCAAGTGGACGTGGATCCTATCTGGTCCACAGGTGGACTAGACTGATTCCAGAACCTTGGTCAGTAGAGCTACCACTAGGAGGAGTGTTCATTTCATGGTCCTGTTAGCAGGTTCACATAGATAGATGTGGCTTCCTCCAGGTCCCTCGGAAGGCTCCCACTGGTTCAATAGTGGGTCCTAGATCAGGCAGTACCTACCCTGGACCATGGTTGAGACAGGCTAGAACTGAGTCACAGGGCTGCTTCAAGGTTCACAGTCAATATCAACGTTGGCTTGCCTTCTTGTGGGGACATGGATGGGGATATCTCCTGGTGGGTCCCTGGATAGGCAAAACTGCTCTCAGACAACAGATACAAAGAGCTGGAGATGAGTTACAGGGATATTTTAGGGTTGATAGCAGAGACTAAGGTTGCTGGGTCTGTCATCTGAGGCACACGTGGGCATGTCTCCTCATAGGTAAATTGGCAGTAAGACAAAGGCCAAATGGGGTGGTAACTGAACCCAAAGGAGATGGTTTCATTTACCTGTTTGGAACTGAGGCCCAGGTCAGCACAACTGCCACATGGGCATAAGTCTGTTCTCTCAAAATGACCCTCTTAGGACTTGGGCCCTACCAGGGTTTTATAACCTCCTATGTGAATCTTAGCACTCCTACAAAGACACTTTTGTCTATAAATGACTATGATAATATTGTTACTGTGAAGAGAAAGGAGTGAGGGAGTCTCTTATTCTGCCATCTTGCTCTGAGATAATTTATTTTAGTTTATTTCTAAATTAAAGTTTACATAGAGAATTTATAAGCAATGTTTTAATTTCAGAGAACTCCAATTAACCTATAATTTTCTTCGATTTTTACTCGCCTAATTGCTAACAGTTAGGATAATAGTTTTCAGTATCATCTTATTTCATAGCTCTATACCCCAGGAAAGAGTAATTCTCAGTGAAATTCTGTTCTCCTTTGAGAAGAGTAGGAACTTTCAGAAAGAGGATATACTGTGTATTAGTCTATTTTGTGTTGATATAACAATATAACACAGACTGTGTAATTTAGAAGAACATAAATTTATTTCTCACAGTTCTAGGGGCTGGGAAGTCTAAGATCAAGGCATTGACAGGTTCCTTGAACACTGCATCCTTCAGAGGAGAAGAACACTGTTCCTCACATGGCAGAAGTATAGAAGAGGCTGAACTCACTCTCTCAAGTTTTTTCTATAGTAGCATTAATTCATTCATTAGGATACAGCACTCATGAATTAAACACCTCACAGTAGGTCTCAATTCTCAACACTGTTGCATTGGGAATTAACTTTCAACATGTGTTTTGGACGGAACAAAAGCATTAAAATCGTAGCATAGTATATATTTCATATTTAAGGTTAACCAACTCCTTTCACGTGCACACACAACCAGATTGGGAATAATTCCAAAACTCTTAAATTTATAAAGTTTCTTAAAAATATAGTTAGTCATCCAAACTTTAATATCAATGCAAACAATAGATGTTGCTGAGAATACAGGTAGTAGCTATTTATATTTCTGGAGAAGAGTGACCAACTGACAAAGGAAGATACGGTAGCTATCTCCAACTATTTGAATGGCTGTCATGCTGCATCAGCCAGGGTTGCTAGTTGCAAGCAACAGAAATGGACTTTGAATAATTTAAACAGAAAAGCAAATTATGAAGGTTTTGGATAGCTCACAAAATCACTGGCAAGGATGCAGAACCAAGCTTGGAAAGGCTTAGTAGTAGCCAGGATTGTATCCCAAATCATCCCACAAAACCAGTCCAATGAGCACACACTACTACCACCCCAGTGGACATCTGATCTCTCAGCTTGTGCTGCCCTCATCCTGGGGCTGAACTCTGAATACTATCACTGCTCAATTGTACTGCTATCCCTAGAAACACAACCCTACAACCTCTCTCTCCACTGTTTCCTGCTACAGTGCATAGTCTGTGGTGTGTCTTTTCTTGGGTGACCAGCACCAGATTTAAAGTTCAGAGCCACCACATCTGTTTTGTTGAGCTATGAAAGACTGAGAATAAATATTTCTGTCTGTGCCTCTCCCCAACCCCCTAAAAAAACCCACAATTCAGTGAATTCCCTAAACACAGGAAGAGTTCAAATGTTGAACAGCCAAGAAAATATACAAAATATCCACTACATAAGTGGAAGAGAAAGCAGAGTTTATCTGAGTTGTTATAACAGAAAGGTGAACTAGAAAGTTAAATGTAAGAGGGTTGCAGATTTGAAAATAAGAAATTTTCCACAGAATACACTTATTAAATAATAAAATAATTGCTCTAGAAAGTTGCAAACTCCTTGCTCCTACTGGACTTTAAGTGAATGCTATATGACCATAAGAAAAGAGTACTGTAGAAAAAAAAACTGCAGTTTAACTCAAAATTTCTATTATTCTATCTTTCTGTTGAGGTAGGGATTTTTGCCTCAGATTATGTTTTCTATGGGTTTCCACCACATTCTAGATTATAGTCAGGTTGCAAATATATCTGGGTGCCCAGAATAGCCAGAGCACCCCACCTTCTTGTGCATACTCAGTCAGCTTAGCAGCTGAAGAAATCACAGTTTTTTAAGTCTGCTATGATATAGGAATGATTAGGAAGCTGATTCTGTGGATGTGAAGGTCATTGTTTTTACAAACCTCATATATATTTATGTGGTATATATACACATATATAGATCTCCATCTCTCTATAATGCACATACATAATATATGACATGATATGTACGACATGTGAGATATATATGTACATATAATATTTCCTATTTAAAAGCAAAAGTGATAGTAAGGTAGATATGCAAGCAGGTAGTATACATTAAAAATAATACAACAAATGGATCACCTATTGACATATATACAAAAAAGTGCAATCAGACCCCTGATTTATAGATATTACTGACATCTGCTAGCGTTTGTAATTACTTATGCTTCTAAAATTTATTAACAATAATAATGGCACTGTTGATGTTAATAATATAGTTGTACTATTATCTGGTACTCTTTCAAGTGTCAAGTACACACATACCTTGAAGATATTGCAATTTAGTTTCACATTTTCACAATAACGTTAATATCGCAAGAAAATGAATTGCATGAATCTTTTGGTTACCTATTGCATATAAAATTTTTGTTTATATTAGTCTGATAAATATGCAATAGCATTATATGTTAAATAATGATATAGATATATCTTAATTTAAAAACACTATTTCTTTAAAAAATCTAACAATCATCTGAGCCTTCAGAGTGTCATAATAGTTTTGCTGTTGGATGGTCTTGCCACCACGTTGATGGTTGCAGACTGATCAGGGTGGTGGTTGCTCAAGGTTGGGGTGGCTGTGGCAATTTTATAAAATAAGACCAGACTGAAGTTTGTTACATTGATTACTTCTTCCTTTCATGAAAGATTTCAGTGTAGCTTGCAAAGAGCTGTTTGATACTATTTTACCCACAGTAGATATGCTTTCCAAATTAGAGTCAACTCTCTCAAACACTGACTTGCCTTCCGAGCTAACTTTATGTAATATTCTAAATCCTTTGCTATAATTTCAACAATGTTCACAGCATCTTAACCATGAGAATATTCCTTCCCAAGAAACCATTTCTTTTTTGTTCATAACAAGCAACCCTTCCTCCATTGAAGTTTTATTATGAGATTGTAGTGAACCAGTCACATATTTAGGCTCTGCTTCTAATTTTAGTTATCTTGCTATTTTCATGCCATCTGCCATTACTTCCTTCACTAAAGTCTTGAACCCCTCAAGGTAATCCATGAGAATAAAAATCACTTCTTCCAAAATCTTGTTAATATTGATATTTTGAATTCCTATAATGAATCAGAAATGTTCATTGTTTACATTTTAAAAATTTCCGAAGGTACATACTAGGTATATATATTTATGGGGCACATGAGACATTTTAATACAGGCATACAATGTGTAATAATGACATCAGGGTAAATGGGGTATCAATCACCTCAAACATTTATCCTGTGTGTTACAAACAAATTATACACTTTTAGTTATTTTTGAAATGTACAATTAAATTGTTATTGACTATAGCTGCCCTATTGGGCAATAAAACACTGGGTCTTATTCATACTTTACAACTACTTTTTTGTACTCATTAGTAATCCCCACTTTCTCACTAATAACCCCCATCACTATCAGCCTCTGGTAACCATCCTTCTACTATCTCCATGAGTTCAGTTCTTTTCAATTTTAGTTCCCACAAATAAATAAGAACATGCAAAATTTGTCTTTCTGTGCTTGGCTTAGTTTACTTAGAATAATGACTGCCAGTTCCATCCATGTTGTTGCAAATGACACACTCTCATTCGTGTTTTTGGCTGATGAATACACCATTGCATATATGTACCACATTGTTTAATCCATTCATCTGTTAACGTACACTTAGGTTGCTTCCAAATCTTGGCTATAAGGAATAGTTCTGCAGTACACATGAGAGTGCAGATAACTCTTTGATATATTGATTTCTGTTCCTTTGCATGTATACCTAGTAGTTGGATTGCTGGATTTATGGTAGCTCTAGTTTTAGTTATTTGAGGAATATCCAGAGTGTTCTCCATAGTGGTTGTAATAATTTACATTTCCACCAACAGTGTGCAAGGGTTATCTTTTCTCCCCATCCATGCCAGCGTTTGTTATTGCCTGTCTTTTGGGTAAAAACCATTTAAACAAATATCATTGTAGTTTTGATTTGCATTTTTCTGATATTAAATGATGTTGAGCATATTTTCATGTATCTGTTTGTCATTTGTATGCCTTTATTTAAGAAATGTCTATTAAGATTTTTGTCCATTTTAAAATCAGGTTATCATATTTTTTCCTATAGATTTGTTTGAGCTCCTTATATATTGTGGTTATTAGTCCCTTATCATATAGGTAGTTTGCAAATATTTTCTCCCATTATGTGGATTCACTCTTCACTTTGTTGATTCCTTTGCTGTGCAAAAACTTTTTAACTCGATGTGATCCCATTTGTCCACTTTTTTTTAGTTGTCTGTGCTTGTCGGGTATTATTCAAGAAATCTTTGCCCAGTTCAATATCCTGGAGAGTTTCCCCAATGTATTTTTGTAATAGTTTCATAGTTTAAGGTCTTAAATTTAAGTCTTTCATTCATTTTAGTTTGATTTTTGTGTATGGCAAGACATAGGGTTCTAGTTTCATTCTTCTGCATATGAATATCCAGTTTTCCCAGCACCGTTTATTGAAGATACTGTCCTTTCTCCAATGTATGGTTTTGGCACCTTTGTCAAAATGAGTTCACTGTAGACATTTGGATTATTTTTCTGGAATCTCTATCCTATTCTGTTGACCTGTGTGTCTGTTTTTAGGCCAGTACTATGCCATTTTGGTTACTATAGCTCTATAGTATAATTTGAAGTCAGGTAATGTGATTATTTCAACTTTGTTCTTTTTGCTTAGCATAGCTTTAGCTATTCTGGGTGTTTGGTGGTTCCATATACATTTTGAGATCGATTTTTTTTCTATTTCTGTGACCAATAGCATCTGTATTTTTATAGGGATTGTACTGAATTTGTAGATTGCTTTGGATAGTATGGACATTTTAACAATATTGATTCTTCCAATCCATGAACATGGAATATCTTTTTCATTTTTTGGTGTCCCCTTCAATTTCTTACTTCAATGTTTTATAGTTTTCATTGCTGGAATCTTTAACTTTTTTAGTTAAGTTTATTCCTAGGTATATTATTTTATTTGTAGCTATTGTAAATGGGATTAGTCTCTTAAATTCTTTTTCAGATTGTTCAGTGTTGACATATAGAAGTGTTAGTGATTTTTACATGTTGACTTTGTATCCAGCAACTTTACTAAATTTGTTTATCATTTTTAATAATTTTATTGTGGAGTCTAGGTTTTTCCAAATATGAAATCATATCATCTGTAAACAAGGATAATTTGACAGCTTCCTTTCTAGTTTGGATGATTTTATTTTATTTTCTTGTCTGATTACTGTAGCTAGGACTTCAAGTACTATGTTGAATAACAGTGGTAAGAGCGGCATCCTTGTCATGTTCCTGATCTTAGAGGAAAGTCTTTCTTTCTGCTGCTCCCTGCATCCCCCCACCATCCAGTGTGATTCTACCTGTGGGCCTGTAATATATGGCTCTTTTTTTTTAATTTTTTTTTTTTTTTGAGACAGAGTCTCACTCTGTCACCCAGGCTGGAGTGCAGTGGCGCGATTTTGGCTCACTGCAAACTCTGCCTCCCAGGTTCATGCCATTCCCCTGCCTCAGCCTCCTGAGCAGCCAGGACCACAGGTGTGTGCCACCACGCCCAGCTAATTTTTTGTATTTTTTAGTAGAGACGGGGTTTCACCATGTTAGCCAGGATGGTTGCAATCTCCTAACCTCGTGATCCACCCGCCTCGGCCTCCCAAAGTGCTGGGATTACAGGCCTGAGCCACCGCGCCCGACCCATATGGCTTTTATTATGTTGAAGTAGATTCTTTCTATACCAAGTTTTTTCAGGGGTTTATCATGAAGGGATGTTGAATTTTATCAAATGCTTTTAAGCATCAAGTAAAATGATTATATAGTTTGTGTCTTTCATTCTGTTGCTATGGTGTATCACATAGATGGGTTTGTTTATGTTGAACCTTCTTGCACTCCTGGGATAAATCCCACTTGGTCATGATGAATAAAATTTTTAATGTGTTGTTGAACTTGGTTTGCTAGTATTTTGTTGAGGATTTCTATATTAATATTCATTAGGGATATTGGCCTGTAGCTTTCTTTATTTGATGTGTCTTTTTCTGATTTTGGTATCTGGCTAATACTGGCCTGATAGAAAAAGTCTGGAAGTATTCCTTCCTCCTCTATTCTCTGGAATAGTTTGAGTAGGACTAATATTAGTTCTTCCTATATGTTTGGTAGAAATCAGCAATGAAGCTATCAGGTCCTGGGCTTTTCCTTGCTGGGAGACTTTTTATTATGACTTTGATCTGGTTACTTGTTATTAGTGTGTCTGGGTTATGAATTTCTTCACAATTCAATCTTGGTAGGTTGCTTGTGTCTAGGAATTTACCCATTTTCTCTAGATTTTCAAATTTATTGGCATATAGTTGTTCATAGTAGCCAGTAATGATCCTTTGAATTTCTGTGGTATCAGTTTTAATGTCTCCTTTTTTACCTCTGATTTTATTTATTTGGGTCCTCTCTCTTTTTTCATTAGTCTGGCTAAAGGTTTGCCACTTTATGTTTTCCAAAAAACCAACTTTTTGTTTCATTGATCTTTTGCATTGTTTTCTTCATTTCAATTTCATTTATTTCTGTTCTGATCTTTTTTTTTCTTCTACTAATTTTGGGTTTGGTTTGCTCCTATTTTTCTAGTTTTTTAAGATGTATTTTTAGGTTACTTATTTGAAGCTTTTCTTCATTTTTGATGTAGGCACTTATAGCTATAAAGTTCCTTGTTAGTACTGTTTTGCTATGACTCATAAGTTTTGGCATATTGTTTCTTCATTATCATTTGTTTCAAGAAATATTTCAATTTCCTTCTTAATTTCTTCATTGACCACTGGTCATTCAGGAACATATTGCTTAATTTTCATGTGTTCGTATGGTTTCCAAAATTCCTCTTGTTCTTGATTTCTAGTTTTATTCTATTGTGGTCAGAGAAGATGTTTGATATTATTTCAGGGTTTTTTAAAAAATGTTTTAAGACTTGTTTTGTGACCTAAAATATGGTCTGTCCTTAAGAATAATCCATGTGCTGAGAAAAAGAATTTGTATTCTGCAGCTGTTAGATGAAATCTTTGGTAAATATCTATTAGGTCAATTAGGTCTATCTACAGTGCAGATTAAGTACAATTTTTTAATTGATTTTCTGTATAGAAGACCTCTCCAGTGCTGAAAATGGGGTGTTGAAATCTCCAGTTATCATTGTAATGTTATCTATTTCTCTCTTTGGCACTAATAATATTTGATTTATATATCTGGGTGCTCCAGGGTTGGGTGCATATATATTTACAAGTGTTTCATCTCCTCGCTCAATTGACCCTTTATCATTATATAATGACCTTTTTTGTCTCTTCTTATAGTTTTTGTCTTGAAATCTATTTTTTCTGTTCTTTTTTGGTTTCCATTGGCATGGAATATCTATCTTTTTCCATCCCTTTAAGTCCATGTGTGTCTTCATTGGTGAAGCATGTATCTTGTAGCCAACAGATCACTGAGTCTTGCTTTTATTCAATCAGCCACTCTATGTCTTTTTACTGAGAATTTTAGTTCATTTACATTCAATGTTATTATTGATTAATATAAACTTACTTCTGCCATTTTGCTATTCGTTTTCTGGCTTTGTGGCCTTCTCCTCCTTCTTTCCATCCTTCTCATCGTTCTTTTTGTGATGATTTTCTCTGGTGGTATGATTTAATTTCTTGGTTTTTCTTTTTTGTTTATTAGTCGTATGTTTTTTATTTGAGATTACAATGAGGCTTGCAAATATAACTCATTATTTTAAGCTGATAACAAATTTAAACTGCTTGCATAAACTAACAAGCAAAAAGAAAACTAATAAAAATTCTACACTTCAACTTTGTCCCCCTACTTTTTAACTTTTTGTTTGTATTTATATCTTATTGTATTGTCTATGTCTTGAAAAGGCATAGTTCTTATTTTTGAGTGGCTCATCTTTTAGTCTTTCTACTTAAGATATGAGTAGTTTATCTACCACAGAGTATTATAATAGTCTGTGTTTTTCTATGTACTTGCTATTTATTACCAGTGAGTTTTGTACCTTCAAATGATTTATTTTCTTCTGATTGAAGTACTCCCTTTAGCATTTCTTACGGGACACATCTAGTGTGAGTGAAATTCCTCAGCTTTTGTTTGTCTGGGAAATTCTTCATTTCTCCTTAATGTTTGAAGGATATTTTCACCAGATATATTATTCTAGGATAAAAGATTTTTTCTTTCAGCACTTTAAGTATGTCACGCCCCTCTTTCCTGGCCTGCAAGGTTTCCATTGAATAGTCTGCTACTAGACACATTGGAGCTCCATTGTGTTATTTTTTTCTTTTTTCTTGCTGCTTTTATAATCCTTTATGCTTTATCTTTGGGAGTTTGATTATTAAATGCCTTGTGGTGATCTTCTTTGTGTTAAACCTGTTTGGTGTTCTGTAACATTCTTGTATTTGAATTTTGATATTTTTCTCTAGGTTTGGGAAGTTCTGTGATACTATCTTTTTGAATAAACTTTATACCCCTGTCCATTTCTCTACTTTCTTCTTTAAGGCCAATAACTCTTAGATTGCCCTTTTGAGGCTATATTCTAGATCTTATAAGTGTGCTTCATTGTTTTTTATTTTTTCATTTTATCTCCTCTTAGTGTGTATTTTCAAACAGCCTGTCTTCAAACTCAGAAATTCTTTCTTCTGCTTGATCAATTCTGCCACTAAGAGACTCCAATGCATTCTTTAGTATGTCAGTTGCATATTTCAGCTCCAGAATTTTTGCTTGATTCTAATTATTTCAATCATCTCTTTATTAAACTTCTTTGATAGAATTCTGATTTCCTTGTCTGTATTATGTTGAATTTCTTTAAGTTCCCTCAAAACAGCTATTTTGGATTGTCTGTCTGAAAGAACACATATTTCTCTTTCTCCAGAATTGGTCCCTTGTGCCTTATTTAATTTGTTTGGTAGGTGACAGTTTCCCGAATGGTGCTGATGCTTGTGATTGTTCATCAATGTCTGGGAATTGAAGAGTTAGGTATTTATTTTAGTCTGTGCCGTCTGGGCATGTTTCTACCTGTCCTCCTTGGGAAGGCCTTCTAGGTATTTTAAAGGACTTGGGTTGTGATGTAAGCCGTATCTGCATTAGGGACACCCCAAGCCCTGTAACACTGTGATTCTTGCATACTTGTAGAAGTACTACATTGGCAGCCTTGGATAAAATCTGGAGGAATCTTGTGTACTACCAGAGAGAGAGATTCGTTCTCACTTTTTCTCTCAAACCAATGAAGTCTCTCTCTGTGTGCTGAGCCATGCAGAGCTGGGGGAGGGGTGACATGAGCATCCTATGGCCACCGCCACTGGGGCTGTGCTGGATCAGAACTGAAGCCAGCACAGCACTGGGTCTCACCAAAAGCCCACTGTAACTACTACCTGGCTATTGTTTATGGTCATGTAAGGGCCTAGGGCTTCACAATCAGCAGGTGGCAAAGCCAGCCAAGTTTTTGTCCTGCCCTTCAGGGTAGCAAGTTACTCCAGGCCCTGGGCAGGTCCAGCGATATGGTCCAGGAGCCAGGGACTGGAATCAAAATACTTAGAAATCTACCTGATATTCTATTCTACTGCAGCTGAGCTGGTGCTCAAGCCACATGACACAGATCTGGCCACTCTTCTCTTCCTTTTCCAGAGGCAGAGGAGCTTCTCCCCACGGCTACCATCACTGCTGGCCCATAGGGAGTACTGCCACTCTTGTGGCAGAGTTCTTTTTATTTTTCCCTCCCCTCTCCTTAAGTGGAGTAAAGTCAGTTTTGTTGCTGTGAACTGTGCTGCCTGAGGTTGTGGGAGGGGTGGTGCAAGCACTCCCTCAACCTCTATGGCTGGTGTCTCACTGTCACATGCCCCCCACGTACATTGGCTCTGAGCCCAGCACAGCCTTTGGACTTGCCTAGGAATTGCAGTCGTGTGGCCTGCACTGCATTTCAAGTTCGTGTGTACTCCAGCACATGTTAGCCCATGGTGGTGAGGCTTGCTGAAACTGAGGTTCTGACTGCTAGGATTTGCTAGGACTGGCAATTCCTCTCTGGTGAGGGCTGGTCTAAATGCTCCCTCTGCGGGCAGGGATTGGCTGAGTTCAGCCAGTTTTGCTTTCTAATCTGACAGGGCAGCACTGAGTTGAATGCAAGGTCTCACAATCACTGCACTCTCTCTCCCCACAAGCACACAGATCCTCTCTCTGTGCCATGCTGTTGCTGCCAGGGGATGGGTGTTAGGAGGTGTTAGATATTTAAGACTGTTTTTTCTACCATCTTCAGTGCAGCAACATGAAGTTAAAACCAGATACTATGAGTGCGCACCTGATTTTTGGTTCTAATGAAAGTGCTTTTCCTGTATAGATAGTTGTTAAATTTGTTGTTCCTGTGCTGGGTGGTGTTGGGGGATGATAGGTGGAAGCTGCTATTTTGCCAACCTGCTTTGTCTCACTCTCACAAATGGCATTTAGTATGGTGACTCTTTTCCATAAGGTTTTCAATTTACTTTGCCCACATTCATCACAAGAATCATTATGGCAATTATAGCCTTATAAAATGTATTTCTTAAACAATAAAACATGAAAGTCTAAATTATTCCTTGATCCATGGGCTACAAAATGGATATTGTCAATCACTAGTAAATGTGGTGAATCTTTTTTTTTTTTTTTTCTGAGCAGTAGGCCTCAATAGTGAGCTTAAATATTTAGCAAACTCTGCTGTAATCAGATGTGCTATCATTCAAGCTTTGTTGTTCTATTTATAGAGCACAAGAAGAGTAGAATTAGCATAATGTTTAAGGGCCCTAGAATTTTCAGAATGATAAACAAACACTGGCTTCAACTTAAAGTCACCAGCTGCATGAACTCCTAACTAGAGAGTCAGCCTGTCCTTGAAGTTCTGAAGCCAGGCATCGACTATCCTCTCTAGCTATGAATGTCCTAGATTGGTATTTTCCTCCAATAAAACATTGTTTTGTCTACATAAAAAAAAATCTATTGTTTAGCATATCCACCTTCATCAATTATCTTAGCTAGATCTTCTGGATAATTTTCTGCAGCTTCTACATCAGCACTTGCTGCTCCACTTTGTACTTTTACGTTATGAGAATGGCTTCTTTCCTTAACCCTCATGAACCAACCTTTTTTAGCCTCAAACTTTTCTTCTTCAGCTTCCTCACCTCTCTCTGCCTTCACAGAATTGAAGAGAGTTAGGGCCTTGCGCTGAATTAGGCTTTTGTTTAAGGGAATGTTTTGGATGGTTTTATTGTCCATCCAGATCACTCACACTTTCTTCATATCAGCAATAAGGTTGTTTCACTTTCTTACCATTTGTGTGTTTCCTGGAGTAGCACTTTTAATTTCTTTGAAGAACTTTTACTTTGAATTCACAATTTGGCTGTTTAGTACAAGAGGCCTAGCTTTCAGCCTATCTTGACTTTTCACAAGCCTTCTTCACTAAGCTTAATCATTTATAGCTTTTAATTTAAGAAGGAATAGATGTGTGACTCTTCCTTCCACTCGAACACTTAGAAACCACTGTAGGTTTATTAATAGGCCCAACTTCAATATTGTTGTTTCTTAGTAAATAGGAAGGCCCAAGTAGGGGAGAGATATGGAGGAAAGCCTACTTGGTAAAGAGGCAGAACACAGAAAACATCTGTCAACTAAATTTGCCATCTTATGTGAGCACAGTCCATACTGCTCCAAAATAATTATAACAGTCACATCAAATATCAGTGATCACAGATCACCATATCAGATATAACAATAATGAAAAGTTTGAAATGTTACAACGATTACCAAAATATGACAGAGATATGAGGTGAGTACATGCCGTTGGAAAAAAAAAAAGATACCAACAGACTTGCTTAACGCAGAGTTGCCACAAACCTTCAATTTGTAATAAATGCAGTATCTGTGAAGTATAATAAGGTGAAGCACAATAAGATGAGGCATGCCTCTGTATCATCTAATTTAGTCATCTCCAGAACAAAATGAGTTTGTTGTCTTCACTAACAGATGAAGATACTGAGCTTTGAATCTCTTCCATATGTTGACCAACCCTGCAGTGCTGGCTGTGCTAGAACCAGGGATGGAACCAAGGCCTATCTGACTCTAACATCCCTGCTGTTAGTGACTTTCTCCCTGCTCACTGACATTTTGGTATCTTCCCTGAAAACTATGTCCTAGCCTTTCTGCTATTGTTTCTGGGCCAGCTGCTCTATTTCTTTGTGTATAATTTTAATATGTTCAAAGCATTTATACTGTCCACATGCTTATACCCACATAGTAAATAAACATCTAGTCTTAGAGCTATTATTTACATTTTTGCACAAATTTCTCCCAATGGAAAACAGTGCAGCACACCTCCCTATAATGCTGGAAAGGCAGCTGGGCTCTAGATTCTCATAGTCAGATATCCGTTATATTCAGCATAATCCACACATGATGCAGATGCAACATTTAGGAGGCTTCTGGTGTCAAAGTGGAACCTCAGGAATCCCTTAGGGAAGGCTTCAGGGAACTCTGGAATGTTTAGTGAAAGAAGACAGAACATTTAGCAGTGGCACACAACTTTGTAAATACTAGTTACAATTATGGTTGTTTAATCCTGTCAAATGGCATAGGCTCCAGAGTGTACAGCAAAGACTACTCATAAGGCATCATCTCCTTCCACCCAGTGTTCAAGTCTCCACTGTCACACCCATGAAATACAGGTTTTCACCTTGTTTGAATGCTTTCAGGAGTAAAGAACTCAGTTAGGTCTCATATTGATATAATAGCTTTTTGTTGCTGTTGCCCTAGGTTTTTCAGGACTAGACATCTGAATTTATCCTCTCACTAGGGAGCTTCAAAAAAGAAAACCACATACTTGTATTCTGGGCACTATTTTTTCATATCCAGGTTTCTGAAAGCTGAATAAATAATCAGAAGGATGACTTCTAAACTTAGAATAATAGAAAATAAAATTACATATTATTATAAAATTTTTCCCTTGAGTCATGGAAAAAGCCTCATGAATTATCCCTGTCCAATTATAGAGAGAACATTTCTAATAATTGGAATGTACAGAGTCTTTCTCTCCTTCTTTGTAAAAATGCTGAATAAATTCAATCCAATTTCTCAAATAACCAGTATTTATCAGCCACCAAAACCATTACCTCATGCCAGACAAAATTTTACCAAGGTGACAAAGAATGTGCTAGTGAGGAGGGGTATTAACACATTGGAAACTCAGTAGTGGTTGTCTTTTGCAGGCTGGGACTAATAGAAGGAGATACTGTTATAAAACTGGGCTGTCTACTAGTAATAGGAATGATAGGACCTAAACTGTCAGAGACTAGGCAGCAGCGCTTAGCTTCAGAAGTAAAGCAAATGGAATTACTTTAAATAGCTGCAAGTTCAAAAGGGTAGAACTGGGGGTGGGAGCAGGGTGTGTTGTATGGAGAGTTGCCCCTTAAGAATCTACTGACGTGGGTCTAAAACATGACCACCAACAAGAGTACTGCTTAATATATATTTAAGAGAGATCAAGAATGAATGAGCAGAAGACTCCCATCAGCTGTTCTAATGGAAAATCACGACCTCTCACTTAGTTTCCAGACTTATACTAGCTCTAAAACCTTGAACATATCAACTAAAGGAGAAACAAGATCTTCATGAGGAAGGATCCTGAAACACCACATGTATTTTTCTGTTTCCACAGTGCTTATAAAGACATACCAGGGCTGGGAAGAAAAAAAGGTTTTAATGGACTCAGAGTTCCACATGGCTGGGGAGGCCTCACAGTTATGGCAGGTGAAAGGCATGTTGCACATGGTGGCAGACAAGAGAAGAGAGCTTGTGCAGGGGAACTCCCCTTTTTAAAACCATCAGATCTCGTAAGACTTATTCACCATAATGATAACAGCACAGGAAAGACCTGCCCCCATGATTCAATTACCTCCCACTAGGTCCCTCCCATAACACATGGGAATTCAAAATGAGAACTGAGTGAGGACACAGCAAAACCATATCATTCCACAACTGGCCCCTCCCAAATCTCATGTCCTCACATTTCAAAACCAATCATGCCTTCCCTACAGTCCCCCAAAGTCTTGGCTCATTTCAGCATTAACTCAGAAGTCCACAGTCCAAAGTCTCATCTGAGATAAGGCAAGTCTCTTTTGCTTATGAGCCTGTAAAATCAAAAGTAAGTTAGTTACTTCCTAGATACAATGGGGGCACAGGTATTGGATAAATACACCCATTCCAAATGGGAGAAATTGGCCAAAACAAAGGGGCTACAATCCCCATGCAAGTCCAAAATCCAACAGGGTCGTCACATGTTAAAGCTCCAAAATGATCTCCTTTGACTCTCACATCAAGGTCACACTGATGCAAGAGGTGGGCTCCCATGGTCTTGCGCAACTCTGCCCTTGTGGTTTGCAGGGCATTGCCCCTGTCTGGCTGCTTTCACAGGGTGGTATTATCTCTGGCTTTTCCAGGTACATGATGCAAGTTGTTGGTGGATCTACCATGCTGGGGTCTGGAGGATGGGATCCCTCTTCTCACAGCTCACTAGGCGGTGCCCCAGGAGGGACTCTACATTTCCTTTCTTCACTGACCTAGTAAAGGTTCTCCATTAGAGCTTTGCCCCTGCAGCAAACTTTGGCTTGGGGATTCAGGCATTTCCATATATCCTCTGAAATCTAGGTGGAGGTTCCCAAACCTCGATTCTTTACTTCCATGCACCCACAGCTCAACACCACATGGAAGTTGCAAAGACATGGGGCTTGTACCCTCTGAAATCATGGCCTGAGCTATACCTTGGCCCCTTTTAGTCACAATTGGAGTAGCTGGGATGCAGGGCACCAAGTCCCTAGGCTGGCTGCACACAGCAGAAGGGCCCTGGGCCCAGCCTATGAAACAATTTTGTCTTAGGCCTCTGGGTCTGTGATGGGAGGGGCTGCCTTGAAGACCTCTGACATGTCCTAGAGGTATTTTCCTCTTCATTGTCTTGGTGATTAACATTTGGCTCCTTGTTACATATGCAAATTTATGCAGTCAGCTTGCATTTATCCTCAGAAAATGGGATTTTCCTTTCCATCACATTGTCAGGCTGCAAATCTTCCAAACTTTTATGCTCTGTTTCTCTTTTAAAGTGGAATGCCTTTAACAGCACCCATGTCACCTCTTGACTGCTTTGCTGCTTAGAAATTTCTTTTTGTAGATATCCTAAATCATATCTCTCAAGTTCAAAGTTCCACAAATCTCTAGAGCAGGGGCAAAATGCCACCAGTATCTTTGCTAAAACATAACAAGAGTCACTTTTGCTCCAGTACCCAACAAGTTCCTCATGTCTATCTGAGACCACTTCAGCCTGGATTTTATTGTCCGTACCATTATCAGCATTTTGGTCAAAGCCATTCAACAAGTCTCTAGTGTGTTCCAAATTTTCCCACATTTTTCTATCTTCTGAGCCTTCCAAACTGTTCCAACCTCTGCCTGTTACACAGTTCCAAAGTCGCTTCCACATTTTCAGGTATCTTTTCAGCAGCGCCCCACTCTGCTGCTACCAACTTACTGTATTAGTCCGTTTTCACGCTGCTGATGAAGACAAACCTGAGACTGGGGAAAAAAGAGTTTTTAATGGACTTACAGTTCCACATGGCTGGGGAGGCCTCACAATCATGGCAGAAGGTGAAAGGCACATCTCACATGGTGATAGACAAGAGCGGAAGGCTTGTGCAGAGATATTTCCCTTTTATAAACCATCAGATCTCATGAGACTAATTCACTATCATAAGAACAGCATGGGAAAGACCTGCCCCCTTGATTCAATTACCTCCCACCAGGTCCCTCCCACAGCATGTGGGAATTCAAGATGAGATTTGGGAGGTGACACAGCCAAACCATATCACCATAGCATACTGAACACTGAAGTATTCAGAAGTGTTTTCTTCTTTCTTTCTTAAAAGGACTTACAGTCATTTACTCAAGTAACCATACACAGGGAAAAGAGCCTGAGCATGGTTCATGAATGGGATGATATGTAGGTACAAACAAAAAACGGATTGCTCTTGCACGATAGCTTCCACTCAAGAGTAAACCTGAAATGGCCATGAAAGACTATCCTCCCAAAGGATGGATGTTTTGGGCTATACATCTATTCAACTACTTCAAACAAAGTAGTGGTAAGAAAAGTTACTTTGAATGGTAAGGAAAGTTCCAGTCTCATGGGCAGTAGTGAATGACTTAGCTTGCTGGTCAGGGCCATGGAATGAGCAAGATTCCAAGACCACAGAAAGGCGTTCATGGAAAGAAGAAAGTGACGGGACATATGGATAAAAGTACAATGTGTTAGGATCTGTGTCACACATTAATGTTTATAACAGATATACACTGAAGAAGAAACAAGAAATAATGGAGCTCCAGGATGATTTAGTCAGCAGATGTCACCCAGTCACTCTCATTGGGCACCTCAGTAAATAAAGGAAGTATGGTGGAAGAGATGGAGGCCATGCATGGGTGTAAAAGCACAGTCTTCTTATCACAAAGGCTGACCTAGCTACTGATGCTTATAAATATCCAAACTGCCAGTAACAGAATGCAATGCTGAATTAGCCATATAATATATTTTCTTAAGGGGACTGATCACAAACCTGGTGGCAAGTTGATCACATTGGGCAATGTTTCATCATGACCTTTATTGACATGTATTTGGACATGAGTTTGTCTTTCTGGCATAGTGTGTCATGCTATCACCCTCCAAAGACTCACAGAGTGTCTCAGCAATTGACAAGGGATCCCTTGTAATACAGTGAAACAGAGAACTCATTCTATGGCAAAAGAAGCATGGCAATAGGCATATGACTATAAGTTCATGGGTTCTGTCATATATACCACATCATCAAGAACAGGGATGTCCAATCTTTTGGCTTCCTTAGGCCACATTGGAAGAGGAAGAATTGTCTTGGGCCACAGATAAAATACACTAACACTAATGATAGCTAATGAGCTAAAAAAAATTTGCAAAAAAATCTCTAACGTTTTAAGAGTTTATGAATTTCTGTTGGGCCACATTCAAAGCCATCCTAGGCCACATGCAGCCCTTGGGCCGCAGGTCAGACAAGCTTGATCAAGAAGCTGCCATCCTGATAGAGTGCTAGAATGGTCTCCTGAAGGCCTAGCGGAGGCACAAGGATGGGGTAGTATTCTTTGAACTGTGGTATATCCCTTAAACCAAGCCCTTATATTGTGTCATTTACCCAATACATAGAATGTATGGGTCCAGGAAACAAGGAGTGGAAGTAGAAGTGGTCCTGCTTCCTATCCATTCCACTTACCCACTTGGGGAATTTGTGCTTCCTGTCTCTTCAACTCTTGGCTCTGTTGATCTAGGATTCTTGGTTCTAAGAGGGGAAATGCTTCCATCAAAGGGCACTTACTGAGCTCCACTGAACTTTAGGTGTAGTTACAATCTTAATATTTTGGGCTCTTCATGCCAGTAAACTGGTAAGAAAAGAAAAATTAATACCTCTGCCAGAAAGAATTGATCCTGATCATCTTGAGGAAGTAGGACTGACATTACACAATAATAACAGGAAGGAATATATTTGATGCTCAGGTCATCCACTGAAGCATCTTTTGATAGGCCCATGCCCAGTTATGATATGAAAAGGTAACCAGAGCTCAGAACCCTCAGCGCTGAAGGTCAAACGGCCAGGCACACCACATAGACCAACATGATGAGGAAGATGATGAGTATCAATCTTGGACTCAGGACAAACTTTGCAGTGAGAATTATAGTTTTCCTTCTTTTAATTTTTACAAGTTTTCCCAGAAACTGTGACTAACCAGAAAATCTGCAGAAGCTGTGCCAGGATTTAGTAAACTTAATTAGGAAGCAAGTGGATCTGAGTGTTTGGTGGATTACAGTAAATGTTCTTGGTGACACACTTCAATAGCCACTGCTCCCATCCCACAGCTGCTGTGAGTGTTGGCTAATAACAACTCACAGCTCTCAGGGAATACTGTATTCAGGGAATAGTGTTTGGTAAAACAGGAGCTAAGATATCCTGGATCTATGTTCCACATGAGTGAGGGCAGATCTTGGCCAATGATTGATTGATATTGATTTAATAAATTAGCTTTGTCAATTTGCACAAGTCAGGCTGAGGTCTTGCATTGAAATGTCATTCATCAGGACTATGGCCCACCAAACCTGCAGGAGCCTCCTAGTTTGCTTCCTTTAGTACTATTCTCCTCAAGTTCATCTTGTATACTATGTGACATGGATCTCTCTAAGCTGCATTTTTAACCATGTCACTTTTCTCTTTAGGAATCTATAAATTTTTTTGTGGTGATCTGAATTATGTACACCAAAACTTTACATGTTGAAGTCCTAACCCCACAGTACCTCAGAATGTGACTGTATTGGGAGGTATGGCCACTAAAGAGATAATTAAGGTTAAACAAGGTCATGTGAGTGGGCCCTGATCCAATATAACTAGGGTCCTTGTAAGAAGAGGAAGAGATACCAGGGATGAGCCTGTACAAAAGGAAGCCATCTGAAAGCCAAGGAAAGGAAAAACCAAACCTGCCAACACCTTAATCTTAGACTTTTAGCTTTCATAACTGTGAGAATAAATTACCATTGTTTAAGCCACTCATTCTGTGGTATCTTATTATGGCAGCCCTAGCAAAATAATGCAGTTATTTAATGCCCACCACATTAAGACTGCTTATTGTTACAGGTCAGTTTAATAAATACTGAGTATTGTCACTGTATCAGAGACTGAAGACACAAAAATCAGTAGGAAATGGTACTTACCTTCAAATTCTCATAGTTTGTTAGGTGAACAAATGAACTAATTACATCTTAGAAGAGAACCATACTTTGCCAATATTTGTATTACCCCAGCTCATAGAAAACAATTATACTTGAAGAAATTAGGAAGGGCCTCAAAAGGGGGATGACAATTGAACCTGGTCTGAAAGAATGTAAGAAGAAAAGTTTATCTTAAGTAGTAGATAGTGTTGAGAGGTCTTTACATAAAAAGATTAGCATGAACCTGGGTACAAATGAATGGGGATGCATAGAGTTTCCTGAATGACTGGAGCAATCATGGGCTCTTTTTTATAGAGGCAACCTGATTATGTTGAATGAAAATTATTTGTGAGGTGTAAGATGAGTAACTTCTTACTAATAATATTAGCATGCTAAGGTTTGTGAATGATTCACTCACTGAAATAAAAAGGATTCAAAGCTCTCTCTCAAATAATGTCAGTACCTAATGGAGTTCTGATATCTTTTGTATAGTAGAATTTGGCCTTGCCCAAAGTGAAGTCAAGCCTTTGTCCCTGCTTCTTAAAAGATAACCCCCAAACTGTTGGAATTTCCTGAGTGATAGGAGTATATTTATAATTCACGATGGGCTCCTTAGACCAGGCTTAGTAGATTATGCTAATGAGGTAACTCATGGTAGTCTCCTTGGATCACATGATATCAGCCCAACCTCTAGAGAAGGGGGAGTGAAGACTGAGCTCAACCATGTGGCAGCTTATTCAATCACTCATTGCTAAATTATGAAGCTCAAATAAAATTTCTGGACTCGCAGGTGAGCTTTCCAAGTTGGTAATACTCTCTGTATATTATCACAGGTCAATTCTGGGAGGGTAGTGCATTCTGTTCAATAAAAACTTTGCATTTGAAATCCTCCCAGACTCTTCCCTATTAGTTTCCTCCATTGGCTGGCTCTAGTGTGTATCCTATCCTTGTAATAAGCCATAACTGTGAATGTAATAAGATCAAATGAGTTCTGTGAGTCGTTAAAGCAAATTTTCAAATCTGAGGGTATTTTAAGAAAACCCCTGAACATCAGTTGGTGTCAGAATTAAGGGTGTTCTTGTGTGGAATCTTGCTTCTAGTTTTGTAGTTGAACTCTAATTCCTTGCAGTTGGTGTCAGAAGTTGTGGGCAGACTTGGCCATCTGGAGGCTTATACCTTTAACTTCACAGTATGGCTAACTGTGTGTACTTTCTTGCTGGGAATAGAAAAGAGTAAATCAGGGTGTACCAACTGATAATTCTGCATAATTCTGGATCATGCATGAAAATGCCATCCATCCTGATTGTCCTGCTGAAGAAGGATGTGTATGGGTAAATGTGGTAGAAGATGAGGTTACCAAAGTAGGCATTGTCTAAATCAGTAATTCTTTTATATTATAGTATTCAAAAGGGACAGTCACATACTCTAGTTACAATCTATAATCTAGAAAAAACTCTGTTGGTTTACTGCAAATACAGTATTTGAGAGAGTCCTATTGTTCTTTCTAGCTATTAGGTTTTAGCTTCTTATTTAGTAAATGACTCTCAGTTTTTTTTAATGTGTGGAATCAGAATAAAGTAAGGCATAATTCAGACAATTATGAAGTTTAAATGGAAAATGCACAACATAGGAAAGTGATTTGTAAATCTTAAGATGTCACTGATGTTAGTAAATAAGAGAGGTTTTATTCCTTTTTTCCCATCAAACAGAGTTCTCCAGAGAAACAGAACCAATAGGATATATACAGATATACGGAAAGACATTTATTATGAGGGATTGGCTTACACAATTTTGGAGGCTGAGAAGTCCCACGATGTTCCATCTGCAAGATGAAGGCCAAAGAAAGCCAATGGTATATTTCCAAGTCCAAGCCTGAAGGCTTGAAAGCCAGGAGGGCCAATGGTGTAAGTCTTAGTCTGAGTCCGAAGGCCCAGGAATGCCTACGACTAAAGGCTGGAGAAAATGTCTGTTCCAGCTCAAGCAAGAGAGCAGATTCACCTTGCCTCCACTCTTTTGCTCAATTCAGGTCCTCAATGGATTGAATGATGCCCACCTGCACTGGTGAAGGCAGAACTTCCTTACTCAGTTAACTGATTCAAATGCTAAAATATCTTCTGGAAACCATCACAGACATACCCAGAAATAATGAATTATTAGCTATGTGGCCATCCCTTACCCCAGTCATGCTGACAGAAAATTAACAATCACAAGTTATCTGACTCAAAAACTTATTTAGCCTCTTCATACTTAGTTTTCTTGTCTGTAAAACTATGAGACCACTTCCACCCCTCTGAGTTCATCCTAAAAGAGATACTTTTATTATAATCTTTCACTTAGATTTCAAAATTCTGATTTTTTTAAAAATAACTTTTTTCAAAGACTAATATTCCTAATACAAAGGAACAACGATGGCACAAAATTGATCATGAGGTTTATAGCTGTCTTATTTGCCAAAACAAGTATAATTCTGGCCAAAAATATGCTCAATAGTGGGAGATATATGTTGCCTAAGGAGGGAAAAGTAATATTAAACATTTGACAAGCAAGAACTTTCCAACTAACTATTAGTGAAAATGTTAGTTAACAAATTATATTTATGTAATAATTATATAATTTCACACATCATTGGTTGTATTTTAAACAAATGGAAGTAATGACATTGATAGAACTTCAGTTCTGTTTCCTTAATTTCTTCATGGGAGCCAAATTGTTGCATTTTCAGGGGAATACAGGTTGTGTTTAGAGTCTGCAGCTGATGATTAGTGATTCTGAGAACAATATAAATTCATATTTTCACTTAGCAATTCTTACATTTATTGTAACTAGTTACTCTTTTGAGTCTTTTGCTAGTCTCTACCAAGATACCTATTCTCTAGGCATGGTACAGAAGCAGCTGAAGTTGGAAATGAATGGACTATATCAGTATGATACACTGTAAGAAGAGATACTACACTGGAAGGCTGCCTCTCTAAACATCCAATACCTTGTCTCTGTGTATGATTCTGGAAGTGTGATAATCATAGAGAAGCCTCAGTTTTACTGTACTAAGGATTAAGTACCCCACCAGACCGGCAGGATTGGGATTTTTGGAAATACCTGAAAAAGCAGAAAATGCAGTATTTCTAGTTCATCTGGCTCTATGCACCATATAAAAAATAAAAGTGCCCAACTTCAACAATTTCAGAATTAAATGACTGAAATAGATTGTTTAAATTATAGCTAACTATTACTAGAGAGATTATGAAACTGCAAACATCATAATCAGTGAATTTAAAACTCTCAATATTTGTCTAGACCAAATTCTTTTTTAAGAAAACCTCATCGGCTAATTTCAACATTTTCTGTTTTTTTTTTCTTTCTAGTATTATCTTCTGATATATACTAAATTGTAAAACTATCAAAATGTGGGCGGCAGAAGGAGAAAGGTGAAAAAGTCAAAGACCCAGAGAATGAATGATCTAGATTGCTCCTGTGCAAATGATTATATTATTTGCCCCCTTCTGGGATCCCCCAGCACATTGAACATGATTCCATTTTACCACTTACCAGATTGTTCTAGGTCTATACAATTAGGTGTTTATATGGTTTTGCCTACTCCCTAGACTTGAGTTCTTTCAGATCTGACATGCTGTTTATTCCAACTTTTTATTCTTTTTATTTTTGTGCTTTCATTTTTCATATGTAAATGAACATTGATATATTTCTTATAGATTTATATTTTTATCACTCACTTAATTTAAAAATTGCATTTTATGCATTTTCTTAATGTTTTTACAAATACAAACTTGCCAACTATTTTTCAGAAAACATCAGGCAGTTATAGCCAGTCTGCCAATCCTATGACCTAGAAAATTTCTGCTTTTTTAGCTTGAAGTTTCAAAGAAAAAAAGATTAAAATAGAAAGTGAATTTTCAAACTGGTATGAATACTAATCTGAGATGACCTGTCTCTCCTTTTTTCTTTCTAGACTATTAATGCCTCACCAAAAAAAAAAAAAAAATCTTTCACTCCTTTATTGTTTATTGAATCTCAGCTAACTACCAGACACTATACTATGCTCTGAGAATAAAAAGTTGGAATAAACAGCATGTCAGATCTCAAAGAACTCAAGTCTAGGGAGTAGGCAAAACCATATAAACACCTAATTGTATAGACCTAGAACAATCTGGTAAGTGGTAAAGTGGAAACATGTTCAATGTGCTGGGGGATCCCAGAAGGGGGCAAATTTGGATGGCAAAGAGGCATCAGGAATTGATTCACAAAGAAGTTGTTGTCAGGGCTGGTCCTTGGAAAACATATTGTGAATATTCAGTTGTGGGTGGGAGGGGAAAACATTCCAGGTATAAGAACTTGCATAAGCAAAAGGGCAAAGACATGGATATAAAGATGTGCATGTCTGGAGATGTTGAAGAAACAGGACATTTATGTGGGACAGAGAAAGCAGGCGGGCAAGGCAGATGGAATGAGGCAAGACAAGCCTGGAAAGGCAAGAGATTGGGTCCACAATTATGATTCATTTTTATTTCTTACTGTATGTTTCCACATTTTGGAGCAGTTGAAAAATTCTAGGTAAAAAGGAAAGCCTAGTTTAAAATTCTTTAAACTAACCCTCACTTGTTCAATGGTGTTTTAAGAAGTCTAGAAAGACAGATACTAAATTTTCCTTAGGTCTTCTTTAGTACTGATGTGGAAAAGCATGATATACTTGCAGCCTGGCTGCTGCTAAAAATGACTAAGTCATTTATAAAATCTTATTAATGTTTGTTTTGATATGGCTTCTCCATTTCCGTTGTTACCTAACACACATTTCCATCTTCATAATCCAAGCCATTCTTGTTTCAAATACTATAACTAAGACAGCTTTGTAAAGAATTTCCTGATACGTAAATCTCTTTCCTTTCTATCTACAGCTACTAAAACTGTAAAAAAAAAAAAAAAAAAAAAAAAAAAAAAAAAAAAAAAAAAAAAAAACTTCCTCATGTGTGTCTTATATCAGAAACTTGCTTCACACACACACACACACACACACACAAAATACCACACCATATTTTTTAAGTTTTAAAATCTCTTTATAGTTTTATTACTCATGTATCTATCTGTCTCACCACTGAGTTGCAAGCTCTGTGAAGACCTGGGTCTTTTCTTATACTGAAGTCTGCTCCAAGGTTCCTAGAACACTACTGAACAGACACGGCACTCAGAATGTGTGCTGACTGACTCTTGCATCCTTGCCCATTTTTCCTGGCTTTTCTTTTTTGCTTATTTTAACAAGTGAATACAGACAAAGATAAGTAGATTTAATATAAAAGTTTGTTCAGGTACCTTTGCTTTTTGTTTTGTTGTTTCATCTATGAGTAAACATACTTAAAACTAGAGGCTGAAAGAGATGTGCAGTTAAGAGTATAAAAACTGTAAAATTCTGAGTTTCTATTCCTCTGTCTGGATAAAGTCAAATAACATTACTTTACTTATTTATGTACATACTAACTTGAAGTTCACATAAAGGAACAAAGTGTCAGTCTTCACAGTCTCACAGAGACTTGAAAACCTAAAGGAATTCCCAACAACACTCAGCAAATTTGCCGTGCTTGGCCTGGTTTGGAATGTTACTAAGTGCTTTACCCTTTCCAAGTGCTTTGCAATAATTTATAAATCACTTTTCAAAAAATCTTGAGGGGGAGGGAAAAAGTATTATGGCTATTTTTAAAAAAAAAATAGCAAAATATAAAAGAAAAAAGGAAGAAAGAGAAGGAAACTTCCATTCTGAGTGCTCACTACCTTCTTTCATTTTCGCTTCTCTGGCTTTACATTCCCACTTGGTTCATGACTTTCCAGAATACCAGGGCATATTGACATATGAACCATGAACAAGGAAGGAAAAATCACAAACTTGTCTCCCATTGGTCAGAGTGGTACAGGTTTTAAAGTGACACACCCATCATAGGCTTCTCTATTCTGTTTCTTCTCCCTAAATCAGAGGAGCTTAGAGGCTTGTGTTCCCGGGACTACGGAGTCTACTAATCTGGCCTCTTTCTACTCTCCAAATGGAGACCTCTCACCTTTTTTTTGTTTTCTGGAAAAATAGTACTGTTCTATTTTGTTCGTCCTGCTATAACAAAATACCTGACACTGAGAATTTACTTGGAGCAAAAATTTATTTCTTACCATTCTAGAGGCTAAGTTCAAGACCAAGGAGTTGGCAGTTGGTATCTGATGGGGGCCTTCTTGCTTCTTCCTCTCATGGTGGAAGGCAGAAGAGAGTGAACCCATGCCCTCAAGCTCATTTATAAAGGCCTTCATCCCATCCATGAGGGCTCTGCCCTCAGGAATTAATCACTTTCTAAAGGCCGCATCTCTTAATACTACCACATTGGCAATTGTTTCAACATTTGAATTTTGGGGGACACATTCAGTTCATAGCAGTGTTCTTTCCTAGGTGAACCTCCTTCGGCTTCTGGCTGATGCTGTGGGTGCTGTCACCTGCTCCCCCACACTAACTTGGCAGAATGGTGGGGTGCACTTTCTGCAGGTTTGTATTCTCCCCTAGCTTCACTCTTCTGCCTTCTATTTAGATTCTTCTGGTAGCTGACTTCCTAGCCTGCTCTCTCCTGATTAACTCTCCCAGGATTCTCACATCTATTTGCTCCTCTGCTCTTGTTCTCATGAAACACTGGCTTTCTGAAAAGCTCACATGGGACTTCACTCCAGGCCTCACATATCCATGAAACAAATTTTTGTGTGGGAGGTTCTCATGGTCTTTTATGAACATGTAAAATATGAAAACCCTATATGGCGATTTTTTTTTCCTGATTAACTTGCTCTTCTTTATCTAAGGTTATCCCTCCGTCTCAACTCATGGTTTACTTACTGACCCAATGTCTTTCCTCCCATTTTAGAACAAAAATAATTATAGGTTTAAGATAGGTATCAGGTTTTTCTGTAATAAAGAGAAGGAATCATTTGTTGCTAACTAATCCCAATGAGAATTTGGGGGGGACAGGGAAGGAAAGCTTCTCAGGAAACTAAAGAGCCTGGTGAAATTAGAAAGGAATCACTTCCTACCCTTAGTGTCAGGGATTTAACAGGAATTATCTCTTCTTTCCTTTTCTCCCTTATAGACAATTGCTGTGAGGATAAGAAAAAGGCTGTTTTTTTGCATGAGCTTAAGTCTGGATTAAGGAATGAATCACAACTGCTATTTTCTAGAGCCTCTTGTCACTGGGCAAGGCCGGGTCATACCATTTGGCTTCTATTTTATTAATCAATGAACAGCTTCAGAAAGCAGCAAAACTTGCAGCTCAGATTGGCACTTTGTCTTTTTTCCCCCTTATTAAACAATATCCTTGTTGAGCCACCTGTAATTTTAGAATTTACTCATATATAAGTATTCATTCAACAACATTCAACAGCAAACAAATTGTCGAGTACTATGGTGACTGAGTTTGTGAATTAGTGGTCTTAATTCTTCACTCCCCTGTAGTATAATGTACATTCTCATTCTTTTCATGGCTTCATGGTCAGAGGAGTGTACTTTTATGCCCCTTGTCTTTAGACTTGTCCATGTGTCTTTTTTTAAATGATGGGATATAGCATACATGCCTTAAGTAAGGGCTTGAATTGTCCTTGTTCTTTTGTCATTGCTATGACAAGAATAGCTGCTATCCCATTATCCAATGGGCCTCAGTATATGATACATGGTACAGAGATGCCCCAGCCAACTCACACATTTGCAGACTGAAGCAGTACCCTCCCAGCTGATCCACAGATGTGTGAATGAAAAATAAATACTTATTATTAAAACCATTGAGTTTGGGCTTGTTTATTACGCATTGTAGATATCATTTTCACAAAGCTAAGTAATATAGGCATTTAGATAAGGATATGAGACCTAAAACCAAATACAGAATTTTTAACTTTTAAAATAGACTTCCTATTTAGACTCACAGTTTATTAATAAAAATATATGTATAAACAAATACATTATTGCAATAAAATAAATTTTGCTAAGAAGTATAAAGAAGCATATGGGAGTATACAGCTGAAAATACCTCATTCTGTCTTGAGAGGTCAAGAGAAAGTTGTCCATGGAAGAAACAAGGTTGAAACATTTGGATCTGGGGGAGAGGGACAGTGAGAACATTTCAGGCAGGAGAATACAAACAGGAAACAGCACAGCTGGATAAATCAGACATTAACCATGTTAATACCATATAATGTTAAATCAGACATTAACATTATATCATGAAAATGACAGACAATCAAAGAGGCCATATCAGATATAGAGTAAGGAGAAGTCTTGAGCCCTTACCTGTAAAGGGTGCTGAAACAGCACAGGAATTTAGAAGAAATAGAGAGCCAGTTAACACAAGGAAGAGAGTCCTTGTATAGCTGCCAAAATATGAATTGATCTCATTGCTGTCAATGTGGTCAGGGATCTCAAGTGGGGGGAAAAATCCTTGAAGCATTGACCTTATTGACCTTGGCTGTATTAAATACATGGTGAACAATTGTTTGAGGATTATCAGTTTGAAGGACTGCCAAATCATTTGACAACTAGGAACTCCAAGTCTTGATCTAGCTTGCACCCTTAGAGATGATCTAACCAAACATGTTCATCTTGTGGATGAGAAAACTAAGATTCAGAAGACCAAAATTACTCAAATTCAAAAGCCTAAAACCAGAAACCAGGTCTGATTTATCACTCCTGACTTCTTTCTACTATACTTTTTCCTGCCTTAAATTTACCAAAGCCTACAGGGAATGGGGAGATCTGCACAGGTAGAAGAGTCAGAATTGAGGCTTAAGAATATATATCACTATAATAATACAGAATTAAGAGTTAGGAGAACAGAGAAGTTCCACATGCATAGAAACATCCGTGATATCATGTCATTTTCGACAAGAATGTGAATGTTTAGAGTTTTATAGAATGCCACCATACAAGGTAAGCTTTAGTTTTGGAAAAGTCACTTATGGTAAATTGACTAAACAGATGGGGTAGAAATTAATAAGAGCAGCTCCTCAGAAACACATCTAGAAGAAGCTACAACTGGCCTAACATCTTGCTTATTACCAACAGAGCAGTTGGGAGTAAAACACCTTCTAAAGCCAGCACACAATGAAGAAAACTGAACAAAATAAACTGACACAATTCAGCAATATTATCTTCTGGGAAAATCTGGAAGATGTAAAGGCACTACTCTGTGCTTTTCTCCTCTTAATAACATCTAATATCTTCTATAAGATTAAATATTTTGGTGAAAAAGCCAGAATCCTCTTTTACAGCTTGATAGAATTGTATCTATTCTTACAGATGATTTCAGATCCCTTCAAATATCACTTGGAAGGACAGAATAGGTTATTCCTAGGCCATAGAATTCCCAGTAGTACATATTATAGCAAGGGACACTGAATGAGCAACCAATTAGCATTAACTGAGCAGAAGTGTGCCCAAGACGGAGCATGTGTTGTTCACTTCACATTCTCCTGAGGCAGATGTGATGTCTTTCTCACACATGTTCAGTAGGACTGGTGAAGATTCTGAGCTCTCATCTCTAAATGAAAGTTGAACCATCAATACGTGCAGGCTTGACAAACAACAACAACAACAAAAACAGGGCTAGTTTGCTGAGAATGATGGTTTCCAGTTTCATCCATGTCCCTACAAAGGACATGAACTCATCATTTTTTATGGCTGCATAGTATTCCATGGTGTATATGTGCCACATTTCCTTAATCCAGTCTATCATTGTTGGACATTTGGCTTCATTCCAAGTCTTTGCTATTGTGAATAGTGCCACAATAAACATACGTGTGCATGTGTCTTTATAGCAGCATGATTTATAGTCCTTTGGGTATATACCCAGTAATGGGATGGCTGGGTCAAACGGTATTTCTAGTTCTAGATCCCTGAGGAATCGCTACAACAACTTCCACAATGGTTGAACTAGTTTACAGTCCCACCAACAGTGTAAAAGTGTTTCTGTTTCTCCACATCCTCTCCAGCACCTGTTGTTTCCTGACTTTTTAATGATCGCCATTCTAACTGGTGTGAGATGGTATCTCATTGTGGTTTTGATTTGCATTTCTCTGATGGCCAGTGATGATGAGCATTTTTGCATGTGTTTTTTGGCTGCATAAATGTCTTCTTTTGAGAAGTGTCTGTTCATATCCTTTGCTCACTTTTTGATGGGGTTGTTTTTTTTTTCTTGTAAATTTGTTTGAGTTCATTGTAGATTCTGGATATTAGTCCTTTGTCAGATGAGTAGGTGGCAAACATTTTCTCCCATTCTGTAGGTTGCCTGTTCACTCTGATGGTGGTTTCTTTCGCTGTGCAGAAGCTCTTTAGTTTAATGAGATCCCATTTGTCAATTTTGGCTTTTGTTGCCATTGCTTTTGGTGTTTTAGACATGAAGTCCTTGCCCATGCCTATGTCCTGAATGGTATTGCCTAGGTTTTCTTCTAGGGTTTTTATGGTGTTAGGTCTAACATGTAAGTCTTTAATTCATCTTGAATTAATTTTTGTAGAAGGTGTAAGGAAGGGATCCAGTTTCAGCTTTCTACATATGGCTAGCCAGTTTTCCCAGCACCATTTTTTGCAAGGACAAAAAAACAAATACCGCATGTTCTCACTCATAGGTCAGAATTGAACAATGAGAACACATGGACACAGGAAGGGGAACATCACACACTGGGGACTGTTGTGGGGGGGGAGGGGGGAGGGATAGCATTAGGAGATAACGTTAAATGACTAGTTAATGGGTGCAGCACACCAACATGGCACATGTATACATATGTAACAAACCTGCACATTGTGCACATATACCCTAAAAGTATAATAATAATAATAATAATAAAAGATCCTCATCCAGAAACAAACAAACAAACAAACAACAACAAAAAAAACAACAGGGCTAGTTCAGTAGTTCGGTCCAAGAGAAAGGACCTGAGCTTTGAGTGAATTTAATGAAAACGTAAAATTATGAAGAACTGTTATTTAGAATATTGACATAAAAAATGGCCTCTTAAGAGAAGATAAAGGTGGAATGAAAGCATTTATTGGTGTAAAAATAAAGTGGAGAAGAGCAGGAGCATTTAAATAACATATTTTGATCCACAGATCCAGGGATATCTCTGAGACTAAATACCTGCTATGGGTGAGACTGGTGAACTGTAGCTGGCACAGTGGCTGGCACCTATAATCCTAGCACTTTGGGAGGCTGAGGCAGGAGGATCACTTGAGCCCAGGAGTTTGAGAACAGCCAGGGCAACATAGTGAGACCTAGTCTCAACAGAAAACATTAAAATTAGGTAGACATGATGGTGCCTGCCTGTACTTGGTACAGCTACTTGGTAACTGAGGCAGAATGATTGAGCCCAAGAGTTCAAGGTTACAATGAGCTTTGATTGCACCACTGCACTCCAGCCTGGGTTATATAGACCAAGTCCTTGTCTCAAAAACAAAACAAAACTAGTGAACCTCAATAGACAGTTTTTTGCTCATATTTCAAATTGTCTGCTAAATGTGACTACTTCACTATATCCATGCTACTGGATAAACCTATTTATCCCTGAAACAACCACAGAATAGATGTACTTCCTTTTGGAAGATATTCTTCCTTTTGTCCTTAAGTTCAGGCCTCAGTGTTCTGCTCTAATTAGTTTAACTCTCCTCAACTCCCTGTTTCCTCCAGCTTTATCTGATCCTTCCAGTAACAAGACCTACATGTTTACCTCTACAGTGCCAACTTCATTCTGATACTGTGCATCACTCTCTAATCATTCCACTCTCAGGTAAAGTTCAGTTTATTCTACAAATACCAAAATGGGTGAATTCTCCTGTCCCCACAGCAGCCCCATGAATGATTTTCTTAGAAAGTGCTAATATTCCTCCTCCTTGTACATAGCACTACCTCTTTTGGCTTTCCTTCTGCTTCCCTATTTCTTTTCTGTCTCTTTGATCTCATTTTTCCCCATCAAGATTATTATTCTCCATCTCTGCTCTTAAATTTATTTTTCTTCTTTTTATACTTTCTTCCTTAACAATCTAATTAATCCTATGCAGTTGACACTTAGGTTAATATCTTCAGATTTGACTTCTCTTTTAAATTTTTGCCCCATATTTCTAATTGTCTGCTAACTACAACTACTTGGCTATTCTACTTACACCTAAAATCCAATGAGCCAAAATGGAAACTACTGTTTTTTCATGCAGACCCATTCACCACTGTTTCTGTCCAAGGTGTGAACATTTTTCCTGGATTTGAAACTTCACCACTCTCAATGATTGTTTTATTTCTCTTGCTCCATGTACCCCACATTCTGATCCAACTACTTTCTTAGTACTTTTGAATCTACATTTTTAATATTTCCTTCATTCACCTTCTTATCTCCAATTTCATAGCCTATGTCGCAGTTCAGGTCCTCATTACTTTTCTCTTGAGTTATTATGAGAGCAACTTAACTGAAGTCCTTTTATTGTACCAATTCATTTAAAATATGGTAAAAATATTTTTAAACAAAGAACTGCTCTGATACTGTCATTCATTTCTTCCTCTTTCCTCATATCTGTCAATGTGGCTGTTTTATATTCCTCGGCCTAACATTTAAAGCATCCAAATCTCCATGACCTCACTCCCAAGCTTATTTCACCCTAATTCTTTTTATAGAACCAAAAATTAAGCTAAACTTAACCACTGGATTGTTATTTGCTAGGATATAATGTTGGAAGTTAGATCTTATTGTTATTATTATTATTTCGTTTCTGTTATTATTATGTTGATCCTTCTGGTAAATATATTTATATTTATCATCTTTACATATTCAAATTATAGTAATTTGGCAAGCTCCAGCTCATTTTCTTCCTTCTTTGTAAATGCCTCCCACAACTGGAAATAATTCCCACCCCAAAATTCAATAGTGTTTTTCTATGCCTCTGTGTCTCGTATATTTTGACTAAGAGCATCTCTCCTACTAGACCATAAACTCCTAAGGGTAAATCTATGTCGATTTAACATTGCATTTATCAGAGAAAATACTCCAGTGCCAATAACAGACAATTAAGCAAATTTGTATATTTACTTAATGTACAAATAATCATAGCTAACTTTTTTAGAAAGGTAGATTCTCAGCATGGAAGTATGTGCTATTTTGTTCTTCAATTTTTTGACTAGAGAAAGGCACTGAAATTCAAAGTGGTTAAGTAATTTGTCTAAAGTTAGAGTAAATGTCATGACCAGACTCTCAAATTTATAGTTCTAATACAGACCTCTCCCTGAGTTCCACTCCCATATATCCAAACGCTTTCTGTACATTTCCATTTGAGTGTTTAATACTCTTCCTTTGTGACAACTTTCACACCTATCCCTTATAGTTCATTGTCTTCAGTTTGGGTCTAGCTTAGCATGCCCTCATATCATATCAAGGCTACTGAATTTGTTTCATGACTTGCTCCTTTAACCCATACTTTTTTAAGAATTCAATTTGTCCTACATTTATCTTTCTAAATCACTTCCTGTAATACTGTCACTATCCTCCTCTAAAATTTTCAGTGGCTTCCTACCGACTATAAAAAATAAGCCCCATCTTCTCTGTCTGGCAACCAATAAAATCCACTAATTGGTCTCAATCTATGTCTCCAGTAAATTGCTGTTATTACTCCCTAACATGTAGCCTCTACACCCAAACAAATTAATCTTTTCATTGCATTTGAATATACCATGTGTATCTGCGTCCCTTTTCAGAAATTATGTGTAAGGTTTGGCTTCATTAGAACACATTCCTTACTCCTATCCACTTATTAAAGTCTAAAGTATCCATACTATTTATCTTTCAAACTAGCACTCCTTTTGCTGGGGAGAAAGAAGAGGGGAAGGATGATTATTCAGAGACTGCCCAAGGTAAGCTGGCATGTACAATTAACCTGCTTAATACACACATACTTTCAACATCTATATCAAATCTCACCTCTCCTAAAATTTTCAGACTCATGGCGTTTAGTTTTAGTGATGATTTTTTCTTTTAGAGTGCTGTTGTATCATAGCAAATCATATAAAAGACAACATCCTAAGACAAAGAGCTGAATCCTGTCTCCTCTACTTAATAACCATGTGATCATGCAAAGGCCTCTTAAATTCTTGGGAAGTTTTATTTGTAAATGGAATTATTTCTCTAATTTATTTTTATTCCTATAGTAGGATAATACATCTACATCCTTTCCCTTGTAACTTTGTAGTAGCTGTCACTGTGGATGAAATATAATTTCACTTCTCATGGATGTTGGCCTAAGATACGTGACTTGGTTTAGTTAATAAGAGGTTAAAAAACATGTCATGATCGGAGGCTTTAAATGTGCATCCATGATTTAGTTTGTCTTTTTTGTGCTTCTATAAGTCACTCAGAGGTTGACAAACCTGAGGAAGTCATCGCTTCTTTATCCTGTGCCTTAGAATAAAGACATATGAAGTGAAACCACTCCAACTCTAAGCTTGGAGTCAAGTACGACCCATTCAAAGTCAAACAGACAAGATTAGGAAACCAATGCGAACCTACAGACCAGACTAGAAGAAAAAAGGTTAGTAATAGCTATAAACCACTAATATTTCAGGTTCTTATATAGCCCTTTTCCAGAACAAGCTGACTGATATGACTATCTCACATATTTTTGTGAGACTAATGATATATGTAAGTGAAGGTGATTTCAGAAATTACAAAATGCAATACAAATGTTATTTGATTATTGCTACTCAGTATTATGAATTTGTACCCATTTCTTGTTTCCTTATCTAAATTGTAAATATGAGAGAGATAAACTATTATATGAGAAATAGAATCATTGATAATTAGATAAGAGATAATTATATTTCTTATATTTGCCAAAGTGCCCTACATGGTGCCTTATACAAAGTGGGTACTGAAGAAATACTAGCGTTGCTGCTGTTAACATGCCTCCCAAGTATATTTTGTTTATATCTTTGTTTTTATTCTTTCAGTTCTTCAGTTTTTGACATTTTCATGGGTAGTATAAGATATTAAGAGGGTGGATTATCAAATCAAACTACTGATTTCAGAAACTGCCTCAAACTCTTATTATCTATCTGGTCTTGGGCAAACTGCTTAAACCCTCAAAGCATTAACTTATTTATTTATAAGAATAACATTATTACTAATAATACATTCATCAATTAAAATTAATTACAATAATCATTTGGCAATGATTGTCACATCATAAAATACCTAGTAGATAGCAGCTTTTATTATATTTTTTATATTTTAAATGTTCCTTTCTCCTCTCCAGAAATTTCTAAACAAACTTCTCAGACTATCTTATCATTCTCTAGACAAATATAATTCTTCTATAGACAGAAACACACACACAGACATGCACACACATGCCCCTCTTGCAGGGTTTTCCATAAATAGGTGGGGATTAGGGAACAGGAAAAAGTGATCTTAAAAACTCTGTGTTTTATCTCTGCTTTCTGGTCATCTATTTGATGTTTCCAATGCCCCCCAAACAACCTCTATTCCTATTCACCTAACTAATGCTGAACCAATCTTCAAATTTGTGCTTAGAGGATACTCCCCCTGGAGAAACATTCCCAGACTCCTCAAGGCTAAGCTGAACATCGCTCTTATAAAGAGCTTTCATAAATTCACGGTTGAGGGCACTTAAAACTGCTTTTTGACTTGTCCATTTTTAAAACTATACTATAAGTTATTTGAAGGCATAGACTGTGTTTGTCACTTTCACTAGAACCTGGCACAGTCTTGGCACATATTACTCACTTAAAAGTATTAGATAAAAGAATAAAAAAGAAGAAAGAAAGGGAGAGAATAAAGGGAGAGAGAACGAGAGAGCGTAGACTGTGTTCATCACTTTCACCAGGACCTAGCACAATCTTGGCACATATTAAGCACTTAAAGATATAAGATGAAAGAATAAAAAAGAAGAAAGAAAGAAAGAGAATAAGGGAGAAAAAAGAGAGAGAAGGGAGGAAAGAAAGAAAAAGGTTACTTTTGTTTTTTCACTTTTCAGAAGAGAATGTTAAAAGAGCAAGCCAATTACTGTAACACCATCAAAACTCATTTTCCATCTAAATCTACATTTTGTTTGAAATCACATGTCAGTGTATTCTCTTCCACTCATCAGAGTAATAGGCTATTTTAAAACACCAACTCATCATAAAACCTATTTGAGACAAAATGGAATGAACAGAGTAAGGTGGATTTCTATTCTTTTCCTCCTTATTCTCCTTCTTCTTGCTCATTTTAGAAAGAGGCTCTTATCCACTAAAAACCCTTTAGCAAGAAACAAATATGGAATATTTATCTCATCTACTTTTGAAAATTAAGAACAAGAAATTTAAGTAATCATTTATTTAAAATATTTGTTTGTGCTTTATATTTCTGGATAGGAATTAGAGATAACAAGTCTAGATCTGGTTTAAAAAAAAGAAGATAGAAGTAGAGAAATTGATTAAACAGTAGACAATACAAAGGAAAGAAGGAATACAAGAAGCTTTAGAGTAAAGTTTCTTCATAGCACTTCTGTTTTAATCCTAAATTCTAAATATCCCCCTCTGGGCATGAGGAGAAGAAAGGTCTACCTGATTCTAGAGTATTCTCTAATACTGAGGAACAGGACTGGAATGATATCCCTCTGGAGTTTGACAAAAATCTAACTGAAATTAAAATATAGTTATCAAACCAGCAATTCACCATCTTTACTTAAAGGAATAATAAATCAGGTGTTACTCAATAACATAAAGAGTTTCCATTTTTCTTAATTTAAGTAGACAAGTATTAGATACAGCTTTTCTGTGCTGCCTTTTATTTTCAAATAACTACCTTCAAAAATTATTCAAAGAGTTCAAAGAAGAAAAAGTGGCAGAAAGAGTTGGATAAACAGACAAAAAAAAAAAAAAAAAAACAGAGAAGAGCCAGTCAACTCAGCAACTTTATTTGTCTATGTGGATTATAACGGTGGACTTGTCTAAGTTAGAACTATCCAGTGCACTGGCCATAAAATACAGAGAAAATTGCCAGTGTTGTTATGTTGTTGTATATTAATTTCTGCTATATAGATAGACTCAGTTCTCTTCCCATACTTGTCTGCTATATGCCTGACAAACAGAAGTCTCTCAAGAAATGTTAGTGAATGAATAAAAACAAGATTGCATAAATAATCTCCTTATTTATCATCAGGGCCAGGGCTATTGCTGAGTCCCCAATTTATACCCAAAGTTGATTCCTCTGAAACAATGACACTTAATGTAGACAGCCTCCCAGAGAAGGGGAGACAGTTCCTGTCTGTTATGTGACTGTAAGCCACTTGTCTAAACCAACTCTGCAGCAACAAGTGTCAAGTAGACGGGGAAGATGTACAGAGGGCTGCCTGCATGCATCACGGGATTGGGCTGCCACCACAGCCCATTGTTATATTTATTGCTGACAAAGTAATTAACTGGCTGACTCCTTCTTTTTAAATTGGTCATCCTCAATGGACAGCTGCACTGAGGGGGTTGTACTAATCATGCCTTTGACAGGAGCGAGCTCCACAGCCCCATTGCCGCAGCTAGAGCTTTTGTGAGGTCATCCCTTTGCTGCTGGACAGAAACCCATGCTTCACTCTCCCCAGGGTCTTTTAACAGGCTTTCTCGCTCTTGGAAAATACATAGCATTTTTTTTTCTGAGTGCTTCTTTTTCCGAAGTATAATACAATGGGAAAAAAGTCATTTTTTAGTTTGTTTTCCATGTGATAATTTCTTTTTTTGTTCAAGTAATAATTTCTTAAATACAAACTGGAAAATTGCCTTTAATAATAATTGTGGAAGAAGATTGCACTAATCTCAGTAGATATTACCCAAATTACCAAACTATAAGGAAGCTAGAGGTCATGTGAAGGCATCAAAAGCTGTTTCAATTCACTTCTCTGTCCGGCAACCAAGTATTTATTTTTATTTCAATAGCATAAAGAATGATCTTTATTTTTTCTATAGTATAATGAATATTAGATGCTTGCAGAATATTTTACATCACAGAATGTTAAAGATATTTTTACAATGAGAATGCGTAATATATCAAGCACAGGCTTATTTGTTAGTAATACAATACCAGATTCACGGCAGAGGCAAAATTCTTCCTAGGGGCCTCATGTTTGTCTTTTCTTACCTGTGAAATGAAAGCCATTGTTCTTTCCTGCCCATACTTCTTCCTCACCTAAGTAACTTCAACTCTGTTCTTTAGGATTTATTCTATAAAATCAGGGGACTGGACATAGAGAATCTCTACTAATCTGTGACTATCTGGATATTGAGGCAAATAAAAATTATAATGTATTACTCAAGTTAATAAAAACTGTGAATATACAATGTAAGGGACATATATTAATTACAAATACAACTAAATCTTGACTTGTTTTTATTATCACAAACATCAGTGTCCGTGATTTGAGTTTGCTTATGAAAGAGTCCTTTGCATATTCCTTTCTGTGCTTTGCTAATTTTCCATTCTGTATTCCAAGGCAGACCAACAGATTGCAACAAAATCGGGTTAAACATTGATCTTCCGCCCTGACATTGCATTAACTTTTGTAATAAACATCTTCACTGTGTCAACCAGCACCGTGTTTACATATTGAACCCAGCAGCCAATTGTCTTACTTCTTTTAGATGCTTTTGAATTCCAGAAGGAATCTTATCTGGAAGACTAGAATCATGCATCTGTCATGCCTTTCAATTTTGTATTTCAGATTAACTGTTCCTTGTCCTCCACATTCTTAAGGCCTTCTAAGAAATTTCCTTCCCGATTCACTTGGTAAGTGCCTGCTCAGGCTGTTATTCTATAATGAATTCATGTCTTCTCTCCTATTTTTCCTGTGCTGCCCTTGTTATCTGGAGTCAGGATTTTGAGCTCTGACTTCCCTCCTTGTCATGTTGCCTGAGGAGAATTGCAGACAGACCCTCAGACCTCAAATATTCTAGATTTTGAAGACCCAGCTTTGGCTGAGATGAGGCCAGCATTGGAGTAGAAGTAAGCACTGATATATATATATATTTTACTTACAGTATCTGAAAATTAACTATTTCTGTTCAGGTTCAGGGACTGACTGAAAGTATGAACCAACAGGTATGCCTATCCATTACTGATCAAATATTCTCTATTTTTGAATGTTATGAAGAATAAACATTTAGGAATTTGTTTTCGTATCTGCAGATGCTGCTTGCTTCACTGAAGCTACAGGTAGAAGCTGACTACCAAAGGAGAAGCCTGAGGAGAAATTGCTCCATGAGATAAGGCAAGACATTTATCTCTGAATGCTCTCTCTCCAAATGCACAGAAACATGTCATAAAGTGTGGGACTAGGATCTCTAAAGGACATGTAATACCTCATTCCTGGATATATGGTCAAAAATGAAAGGGTCATAATCGATGGTCAAGTCACAAAATTTATTCCTAGAGTCATTTTAGTAAATATGGAGAGATCTGCAAAAATTGTATGCCTGGGGAAAAATCCCATTCAGACCAACTGACCCAGACCAATTAATGACAACTCAGAGTAGTAATAATGAAAAATTCATTAGACTAACTCCCATAATTTGCTAAGATGGTATTTATACAAGGCACTGTACTAAGTATATAACACAATATCTCATTGTGTGATCCTTATAATAGCTCTATGAGGTACATGTCATTATTCCTATTTTTTAGACAGAAAAGTCTCTGATAAATAACTTGTCCAAAGTCACGTATTTACCACATTTACCAGAGTTATAACCCAAACTGGTCTGACTGTAAAAGCTCTTAGCCATTCAGTCTTACTGCAAAATAAGCACACCAGTGGAGAGCAATAGAGAATGGGAACACAGTCACGATGGGAGCCTGTCACTGGATCTCATGTATGCAGAGGTCCCTTCTTCCAGGAGAGCTTTGCCCTTGTCCTCATTAACTTTTATGTCAATACATTCAATGCATTGTATTGGATTTCTAGATTGGGAGCTAAAAAAAGAATAGACTTCTAAATACCAGTTATGTTATTTTACCAGCTTGCCTTAAACAAGTTACAGAATATCTCTATAATTTTTTTACCTAAAAATAGGAATAAAACTATGCTTCAATATGTGATTTTTAAAAAGGATGATAAAATCAAAGCAATTTAGAATAATCCTTGCACATAGTGGGCACTTAGAAAATTTTGCTTCCTTATTGACTCACTTCTTACGTTTCAATCTTGTTCCATTTCCATGTCTCACGGCCTCTTCAGAGCAGAGACTATGTAGTATTTACCTTCATATCTTCAGACAAAATGCTTAGCATATAGTTGGTGATCAGTTACTGGAAATGATTTCAAGACATTGAGAATTACTTCCTTTGAAATTTTAAGAGGTGTGGTAAAACTTTGGTTTCAGAATATATATTTATTGATTTTTTAAATATGTATTTTTCTTATATATTATGGTCAACCTCTTGAGATCTTTAGAAAAGAACATTTTCCAGTTTTTTTTGAATCTCGGGCCAAGAGAATTAGAACACTCCATAAAATTACACAGGTATATCTGATAAAGGCCATACTCTGTTTTTCCATATAAGTATAAAACTGTTGTATAAAAAATTACCTTCTGGCCAGGTGTGGTGGCTCACACCTGTAATTTCAGCACTTTAGGAGGCCAAGGCATGCAGATCACTTGAGGCCAGGAGTTCAAGGCCAGCCTGGCCAACACGGCAAAACCCCCCTCTACTAAAATACAAATATTAGCTGGGCCTGGTGGCAAGTGCCTGTAATCCTAGCTACTGTGGAGGCTGAGGTGGGAGAATTGCTTGAACCCAGGAGGCAGAGGTTGAAGTGAGCCAAGATCATGCCACTGCACTCTAGCCTGGGCAACAGAGCAAGACTCTGTCTCAAATATATAAATAGATAAATTACCTTCTAAAATATTATCCTCTTCACTCAAATATATACAGTAAAAGATGTCTGTCTAATATTATATTTTGTTTAGCAAAAATACATTAGTCAGTTATTTATCTTAAATTTCCTTTTTCCTCCTCAGTCTAACATGTTTATTTTTATTCTGGACTTTGGTCTCTCCATTTCACATGTGGGTCAACTATTTCCTATACAGATAGTTTAGTTATTTGTTAGCTGCATAGCAACCTAATCCCAAAATAGTGTTTTAACATTTCTTCACCATCTCTGAGTTGTTTGGACTCAGCTGGATGGTTTTTCTGCTTCCCATGATGTCAGCCAGGGCTATAGTCATCTGAGGTCATAGGTGGCCTAAAACATCCAAGATGGCTGCCTCCTATAACTGGCAACAGATGTAAGCTATTGGTTGAGAAATGCTAGTAAGCAGGTCTCCTAAGTTTTCCTCCACATGACCTCTCCATGTGGCTGGTTTCTGAGAAGGAGTACCCAAAGAGTGAACATTTCAAGGGAAGGAAACAGAAGCTAAAGGTCTCTTAAGGCCTCCTTTCTGTGCATTCAGTTGCTCAAAGGCCAGCCCAGATTCAAAGGAGGAGAAATAAACACTCCTGTTGATCTGATGTGCATTAAAGAGAACAAATTGGTGGATCATTTTTAAAGACTGATTATTAAATATAAATAGTTATCCTGTTATATTTTTTCATAAATGTTTTCCTTCTCCATTCTACCCCTATACATTTTTCTTCTATATGTGAGAATTTAAAATCCATGGTTTCTATGTACTAATCCACACATAGTTGTGTTTATCATTTGTCTTTGATGAATATATTATATGATACTGAAAACCTGATATCCTATTAAACATTTAAATAAATATTCCACATTTTAGAATTCTGAGCTCTAACTCCTTCTTTATCCTCTGCATTAGAATTAGACAAAAGCACTCAGATTTAAAATATACCAAATGAGGCAGTGGGGGAGGTAGGTGGTAAAATGAAGTTTTTTTGTTAGTCTTATTTTTCTCTTTTTGTTCATATATTTTGAGCTCTCAAAATGGCTGTAAAATGCTTTATTACATTGCTAATATATGCTTAATTTTAAAAAAATCCAAACTCTACCAAATTTAGCTAAATGAAATAATTATATGCTATATTGGTGTGTAAGAGGTGGGGAGAAGGAGCATATTCTAAACTTCCTTGCTCTTTTCTAAATTTGTCTGTGAGAGAGCACCGATTAAGAGTCAGAATTTCTAACTCCAGTGTGGACTTCACTGGAGTAACTATTAAATAAGATGCATAACAAGTTTTACCATGATAATCAGGTGAAGTTATTAAATAGAAAAGAACATATTTCTGGCTTTTATAAGAAGAAAGACATCATTTCCATAGAGAAATGAAGGAACTCTCTGAAGCCTGGAAACCCCTGGGAGGGGAGCACATGTATTATTCTAGATCAGAACTAAACATTCCAGCATGGAGGATGACCTCATATGGCCCCCCTGTCGAAAGGTATGTAAAAACAAATGTTATAACTATGAATTTGACATTAACTATGGGAAAATTTAAGACAAATGAAAGTTATACATTATTGATGAATCTCTTTGGGAAATTTGTTGAAGTTATATGGCAATTTTTCATTCACTAATCAGACAGTAAGGTTATTGGGTCATGAATGGTAGGTATACTTAGCAAATAGTATTCCTATTGTGTAAGTTCTTTTTGTGCCTTTTCTTGTTATTAGGTAAATTATACCTGGATAGTCTTTAAATGGGAAGTTGTCTGTGTTCGTGTAATTGAAGCAACATCACATCTGTTAATAGAGAGTAGAAGGTATAATCAGAATTTTGTTACAAGTAGAAAAGAAGGAAATTAATATTATTTTTGTTTTTAGACATGCAACCTATGTATTAAGTAAGACATTGTTGATGGTAAGTACATACTGCTCAGCATTGACTTCTTACTTGCTGCAAGAAGGTGGACCCAAGGAGAACTCAAAGATGGAAGACAGGAAATAAGAAGTCAATATAGTGAAAGGCAAGAACTTGATTTGATGAAACTCATCATTAAATGATGAAACTGATCACTCAACATATGCTATTACTAGAACTTTTTAGTAGAGATATGATACAATCGGTGTGAGCCAATATAAAACTGCATTGTAATAAAGAGCACTGGACCTGAAATGAGACTAGCAAATCACTTAATATCTCAGTGTTTCTTTGAATATCTATAAGATAGGGGTAAAAACCGAATATGAGGTAAGGTACATGAGAAAAAATTGTCATGATATTTAGGAGTTTTAGTAATAATTATATAAACATTAATGTTTCTGGGTAAGTTTCACAAAAGAGAAAATCTTGGAAGAATCTAAAAGGGGTAAGAAAACCTTTCCTATAAAAGAACAAGGATGAGAACTATAGCAAAATTTCATCAGAAATCATGCTAGCAAGAAGAAAGTAAAGTAAAATATTTGAATTGTTAAAAAAAAACCCACCAACCTAAACTTCTGTATCCAGTAAAATTAACCTCCCAAAGTGAAAAAGAAATAACTTTCTGAGACAAACAAAAACTGAGGTACTCCATTTTCAGTAGACTTCCACTACAAGATTTAAAAGGTGTTCTTCAGAAGGAAAGTGATATAATATAGAATCTCAAATTTACATAAAGAAAGGAAGAAAATCACGTTAGTCCATAAAACAAGTCAACAAATTTAAGACAATAGGGATTATATCAAATATCTTTTCTGAGCAAAATGGTATAAACCTGGAAATCAACAACCAAAAAAAAAAAACCCTCAGAAACTTTACAAATACATGGAAATTAAACAACATGGGTCTACACAACCAATGGGTCAATAAAAATGTTAAAAGAAAAATTAAAATTTTTCTTGAGACAAACAAGAATGGAAATAGATCATATCAAAACCTATGGGACACAGCAAAAGCAGTTCTAAGATGCAAGTTTATAGCAAAAAACACCTACATCAGAAAAGAATAAAGACTTCTAATAAACAACCTACCAATGCACTTCAAGGAACTAGAAAAACAAGAACAAACAAAACCCCAAACTGGTAGCAGAAAGGAAAGAATAAAAGAGCACAAATAAATGAAATAGAGACTTAAAAAAATTAAAAGAACAATGAAACAAAGAGTAGGTTTCTCAAAAAGATAAAATGGATGAACTATCGTTAGATTAACTTAGATAAAGGAGAGAAGACTCAAATAAAAAGATTAAAAAGGAGACATTACAACTGATACCATAGAAAAACAAAGAATCGTGAAATTATTATGAATGACTATATGTCAACAAATTTAATAACATATAAAAATGGATAAATTCCTGTACACATACAAGCTACTGAGATTAAATTATAAAGTAGAATATCTGAACAGATCAATAATGAGTGAGGAAATTGAATAATAAAAATTTTCCATCAGAGAAAACTCTAGAACATGGCTTCACTGCCAAATTCCATCAAACTTTTAAAGAACTAATACCAATTCTCCCCAAACTATTCCAAAAAATAGGAATGAATACTTAAAAACTCAATTTATGAGCTCAGCGTTACCCTGATTCCAAAATTGAAATAGGATACAACAGAAAAAAAAAATACCACAGACTCATATCCTTGATGAACAAAGACGCAAAAATTCTCATTAAAAAGTTCATTTACTATGATGGAGTGGGATTCATCCCAGGGATGCAAGTTAATAAGTATAATCCACCACATTAACAGAAAAAAGACAAAGAACATATAATAATTACAATAAAAAAATTTTGGCAAAATTTAATATCCCTTCATGTTAAAAACTCTCAACAAATATCTATCTATATCTATATATAGAAAGTATGTAGTATATACCTCAACAAAATAAAGGCCATATATGCCAAACTTACAGCTAATATCATACCAAATGAGGACTGAAAAAGTTTTCCTCTATGATCAGGAGGATCTTTTTCTGCTGTGATAAGCTAAAATTTCTATTATTTATTTAATTCTTCTCATGCAATTTACTCAGTCCAGTCCAGTGATGAGAATGTTTATTCTACATTGCTTGGAACATCTGGATAGCTACATACATGAATTAAAGTCACAGAGCACTTAATACAAATTTTCTACAAAAATAAGACATTTCATTTATTAAAATTTTACAGAGAGGCATACAAGACTACAACAATTACTGAAGTGAAGGTCTACAGTTTTTAAGAAGTCAGATGGGCTGGGCACATAGGCTCACACCTGTAATCCCAGAACTTTGGGAGGCTGAGGCAAGTGGATTCCTTGAGCTCAGGAGTTCAAGATGAGCCTGAGCAAATGGTGAAACCCCATCTTTATCAAAAATACAAAAACGATTAGCTGGGCTTGGTGGCGCCCCTGTGGTCCCAGCTACTCAAGAGGGTGAGGTGAGAGGATCACTTGAGCCCAGGGAGGCAGAGGTTGCAGTGAGCCAAGATCACGCCACAACACTCCAACCTGGGTGACAGAGTGAGATCCCAGCTCAAAAAGAAAAAAAAAGTCAGATGGTTGTCTAACTCCAGGCTTTGTATATTCTGGTTCAGGGGTTATGGAGAAACATGGCCAATGTGAGAAACAACAGCAACTGTAAGCCCTTGGCAACACACTAAGAATATGGTTCACCTTAATATGGAGTCCATGGATATAGAAGCTGCAGTGAGCACGCTTTATTTCTGTTAGTCATACTCTGTATAATTGATTTGTAATTTTTGGGGGGCAGGATAACTGTGCAGGAATTTTAATAAACTGGACCAATCTACTGATAAGGAGAAGGTCAGCCTTATCCTCACAAGTAAGCCCACACACACCAGTATTGCCAGTTAACTGAGGAGAACCTTGTCTCTATGCCAAGTATCAGCTGCTGAGTAATCCCTTCCACTGCCCCAGCATCTGAGATGAGGATGTGGATATTCAGCTGAGCAGGACAAGGATGCCCACTTTCACTACTGCTATTCAGCATAATACCATAAGTCTTAGCCAGAGCAACTAGATGAAAGAAACAAAAAGAAGGCATCCAAATTGCAACAGAGGGTTCCAATTGTTCTCATAAAGTTCATATGGAACCATAAAGGCCCTGAATAACCAAAACAGTCCTAAGCAAAAAGAACAAAGCTAGATGCATTATACTACCTGACTTCAAAATATACTACAAAGCTATAGTAAACAAAACAGCATGGTACTGTCATGAAAACAGACACATAGACTAATGGAACCAAATAGCCTACCCAGAAATAAATTAACACATCCACAGCCAACTAATTTTCTACAAAGGTACCCAGAACATACACTGAGGAAAAGACAGTCTCTTTAATAAATGGTGCTGGGAAAATTGAATATCTACATGTGGAAGACTATGACTAGACCACTACCTCTCAACACATACAAAATCAACTCATTACAAATTAGACTTAAATGTAAAACTCAAAACTATGAAACGACTAGAAGAAAACATAGATAAGAAGCTTTATGAAATTGGGCTGGGAAAGAGTTTTATTTTTTAATAAGGCTGCAAAGTCACAGGCAACAAAAATAAAAATAGACATATGGAATTAAATCTAACTCAAAAGCTTTTGTACAGCAAAGAAAACATTAACAGTAAAGAGACAACCTACAGAATGAAAGAAAATAGACAAAAACGTTATGTCTGACAAGAGGTTAATATCCAGAATGTATGAGACTTAACTCAATAGAAAGAGAAAAAATAACACAATAAAAAATGGGCAAACAACTTTAATAAGTATTTTTCAAAAGAAGGCATGCAAATAGCCAACTGGTATATGAAAAAATGGTCAGTGTCATTAACACAAAACAAAACCACAATGAGATACCACCTTACTCCAGTTGGAATGGCTATTACCAAAAATATAAAAGAAATCAAGTATTGGCTAAAATGGGGAGAAAAGGAAACACTTACACTCTCTTGGTGGGATTGTAAACTAGTACAGCCATAATGGAAAACAGTATGTAGGTTCCTCAATAAATTAAACACAGAATTACTATATGATTTAGAAATGCCACTACTGCGTGTATATCCAAAGGAAAGGAAATCAGTATGTCAAAAAGATATTTGCACTCTCGTGTTTATTGCAGCACTATTTACAATATTTACAATAGCCAATATATGGAATCAACCCGAAAGTTTAACAACAGATGAATGGATAAGGGAATTGTGATATATAAATATATTTATAATATATATATATTTAGATATCTGGAGGATATCATGTTGAATGAAATAAGACAGAGACTAAATGACAGATACTGTATAATCTCACTCATACGTGGAATCTTTTTTTAAAAAGCTGATATAAAAGCAGAGTAAAACAGTGGTTACTAGAGATTGGGAAGGGGAGGAGGAATAATAGAATCATAAGAGGTTGATCAATTAGTACAAATTTTTAATTAAATAGAAAAAAATGAATTGGGTTGTTCTATTGTAAAATAGGATGACTATAGTTAACACTAAAATATTCCATATTACAAAACACTTAGAAAAGAGGCTTTTGAATATTCTCATCACAGAAAATGCATAAGATGATGGTTACACTAATTGCCCTGATTGGATCATTATACAACATAGATATATACCAAAACATCAAATTGTACCCTGTAAATATATGCAATTACAATATGTCAAAATAAAAAATAAAGATTTAAAAACATTTAAAAAGTAAATAATAGCAACATTGTATTGGATAATTATATCATGAACAAGTGAAAGTTGGAGTAGCTATATTAATTTCAGACAAAAGCAGATTTTAGAATAGGGGAAATTCTCAGGAATAAACAAGAGCACTACATAATGATAGAAAGGTCAATACTCTATGAAGACATAACAATTTTTAACATGTATGCACCTAACAATAGAGCATCAAAATACGAGAGAAAAACTGTTAAAACTGTAAAAAGAAATGAACAAGTCCACTATTATAGCTGGAGACTTCAAAAGCCCTCTTTCAGTAGTTGATAGTTTCAGCAGGCAGAAAATCAATAAGGATATAGTTGTCCTGAAAAGCACTATCGATCAGTTCCAACTAATTGATATTTAAAGAATACTTCCTTAAACAAAAGCAGAATACACATTCTCTTCAAACTCACATGGAACATTCATTAAGATAGGCCACATTCTTGGCCATGAAATTTATCTTGAATTTAAAAGAATAAAAATCATACAAAGTATGTCCTCAGATGACAATGAAATTAAAATATAAATCAATAACAAGCAAATTATCAAATATCTGGAGATTAAGCAATAACACTTCTAAATAACACATGGGTCAAAGAAGAAGTCTCAAAATGAATAGGATACATTTTGAACTAAGTGAAATTAAAAATACAAATTACAATTTGTGGGACGCCGTGAAAGTATTAAGAGAGAAATTTTTAGGTGTAACACTAAATATATATATCAGAAAAGAAAAACTATCTAAAATCAATAATATAAGCTTCCATTTTAAGAAGTTAGAAAAAGAATAGAAATTTAGCCTAAGGCAAGCACAAGAAACCAATAAAAATTAAAACACAAATGATTAAAATTTGAAAATAGAAACAATAGATAAATTCAATACGTTTAATATTTGATTTTTTAAAAATTATAAAATTAAAAAATGCTAGCCATGTTAATCAAGAAAAAAATGAAAGAACATGCAATTTATCAGAAACAAAAGAGACAGCATCCTTACTAGTCACATGAACAATAATAGGATGACAAAGGAATACTATGAACAATGCTATGCCAATGAATTTCCTTGAAAGACACAAACTATCAAAACTCATACAAGGGGAAACAATGTAAATATTTATATGTTTATTTTAAAAATTGAGTAAATAATAACCTTTCAAAAAAAGGAAACCCAGTTCCAGATGGTTACACTGGTAAATTTTACTAAACATTTAAGAAAGAAATAATGCCAACTTGTTACAATATTTTCAATAAAATAGAGCACTAACATTTTCTAAATTATGCTATAAGGTCAACATTATCATATGTCCAAAACCAGATAAAGACATTACAATAAAAGAAAACTACAGATCAATATCTGCCATGAACTTAGATGCAAAAATCCTCAACAAAGCAAATTGAATCCAGCAATTTATAAAAAGAATTATATACCATAGCTGTTTCAGTCTATTTTGTGCTGCTACAACAGAATACCAAAGACTCTATAATTTATAATAAACAGACATTTATTGGCATACAGTTCTAGAGACTGGAAAGTTCAGTACCAAGCTGCTGGCTTTTGATGAGGGCCTTCTTGCTGCATTATTACATGCCAAGAGGTGAGAGGGTGAGAGAGAGAGCTCACTCCTGAAGACTTTTTATTTAAGGCATTAAAACTCCTATGCAGGTGGATCTGTTGTGGCCTAACAACATTTTAAAGACTCCACCTCCCAATACCATTACACTGGCAATTAAGTTTCAACATAAGTTTTAGAGGAGACAAACATCCAAACCATAGCAATAGCTAAGTGGGATTTACTCAAGGTATATCAAAAACAATCAGTACAACCCACCACATCGACAGGTTTAAGAAGAAAAATCATATGATCCTGTTCATTGTTGCAGAGAAAGCATTTGACAAAATCCAACACCTAATCATGATTAAAAAAGAAAAAACACCCTCAGCAAACTGGAAATAGAAGGAACTCACTTAACTTTGTAAAGAACAGCTACAGAAAAACTAACATCGTACTTACTGGTAAGAAAGTGAATGCATTTCTCCTGAGATCAGGAACATGACAAGGATGTCCTTTCTTGCCACTTCTATTCAGCATTGTAGTGAAAGTCATAGCTAGTGCAATAAGAAAAGAAAATGAAATAAATACATGTTAGTTGACAAGAAAAAATAAAACTGTCTTTATTCATAGATGACATGATTGCCTGTGGAAAAGCATTCTACAGAATCAACAAAAAAAATTCTTGGAATTAATATGTGAGCATTGAAATTTCACCAGATACAAAGTCAATATACAAAAGTCAACTGATATCTTACATATAAAAATAAACAATTGAAATTATATATGGAAGGAGGTACTAATTACTAACATCAGAAACAAACAGGTAGATTTATTTTACAGATTTTATTATGAAATATAAAAATACTATAAAGAGCTTACAACAAATTGAAACTGGAACTAAAAATTTCCAACAATATCAAAGAAATGTAAGAACCAGACAATGTAATAGTTATTTCTTCAAAGCAGCTTAAGAAAAATAGTACCATCCATACAAACTAGTCTAAAAAACATAAGTAAAAGTTCTCTAATTATTTTTTTAAGGCTAATGAAAGCTTGATACTAAAACTTGACTAGTTCATCATAAGAAAGGAAAATTACAAGTCAATATATTTTATAAATATAATGCAATGTTTGTAAAACTATGAATAAATAAAATTCAAATGTATATACTTTAAAAACTATATTACAACAAACTTGAACTTATACCAGAAAGCAAGGTTGCTTTAATATTATAAAATTAAAGTAATTCATCACATTAGCAAAATAAAAAGGAAAATTCTATGAAGACCTCAAAAGATGCAGGAAAAAGTATTGGAAATGATTAAAGACCATAATTAAATTATCTTAGAAAATTATGATTAGAAGAGAAGTTTCTTATCTGATAAAACATATCTATAAAATAATATCTACAATAAACATTATATTTAATGCTATAGTATTAAAAGTTTTCATCATGGGACTAGAAATAAGATAAGAATGTACTCTATTACCATTTGTATTCATTACCATTTTGAAGGTTTCTACTAGTACAATACAGCAAAAAAACAAAAAAAAATGACAAAGAAGGAAGGGACAGGGAGAGAGATACAGAGAGAGAACAAAAAGAGAGCAAAAGAAGAGGAAGAACAAGGAGAAGAGAGATGGAAAAGTGACGGCGGGGGGAGAAAGAGGTAAGGAAGGAAAAAGGAAAGAAGAAAGCACAAAAATGGAAAATAAATAAAACTTTTATTTATGGTTTACATGTTTATACATTAAAAAGCCCAAAGTAAATACAGATAAATTACTACAAGGAATACAACTTAAGCAGTGTCTTTGCACAGAGGAAAAGTATTTAAAAAGCAAAGGTATTTATATGTACCACCAATAAGAAATAAAACTAAAAACTCACATTTAAAATAGCATAATAAATAAAATATGTAGGAAATGACAAAATATGTAAAAGTTCTAAATATGCAAATCAATAAATTATTGTGAGAAGCATTAAAAAGACCTAAAAAAACTGAGAGGTTACTAATATACCAAGTTTTTAGATTGGAAGACTCGGTATTCAATAGATTTCAGTTTTCTGCAAATTGGCTTACGTGTTTAATGCAATTCCTGTAAAAATTCTAGCAAGTATTTTGTTTTGTTTATATTTTTGTAAAAATGGGCAATCAGATTTTCAGACTAATGGAATGCAAAGAGTCTCAATTAGCCAAGCTATTCTAAAAAGAACAAAATTTAAAGACATTACATAAATTAAGAGAGTATGGCATTGGCACTTGGATAGACAATTAAATCAGGGCAAAATAGAGTCCAGCAACAGATTGTCACCACTACTAACAGTTGACTTAGGGCAAAGATGACACAATGCTGTGGAGAAAGGAGGGCTTTTCAAAAAAATAATGAGTTAATTGCATATTCAGAAGAAAAAATGATTCTGAACACACAATTCACTCCACACTCAAAAATCACTTCCAGATGGATTATAGATCAAAATTTACATGAGATGAAACATAGCTTCTGGAAGATAAGAGAATATCTTCATAATTTTGCAGCAAAGATTTCTTCAACAGACCACAAAATGTACTAATCATTAGAAAAAATATTGATTAGTTGGATTACATTAAAATTTCATGGATTACAGAAAACTAAAAAATTATATAGAAGTATGTAAAACTATATTAAAATTTAAAAAATCCTATTTTCATCAAAGACAATACTCTTCAAAGGCAAATAAATGACAGAAAGAAAATATTTGCAATACATATAACATATGTATGTTATATGTGTGTGTTTGTGTGTGTGTGTTTATCACTCTTAAAAGTTAATAAAAGACAGGCAACACAATTTTAAAAATAGGCAAGACTTGAAAAGACAGCTCACTAAAATAAAATATTCAAATGACTATTAAATATCTGAGTTGTTGCAGCTTATTAATCACCAGGAAAATGCAATTTCAATTCACAATGTGTTGATACTCTTCTGTTTGTTGACGTGGGTGGTGATTATAAATGTGTTCATTTTGTACAAAATTATTAAAATACATTTATGATTTATACACTCTATGTATTATACTTCAATAGAAATGTTTATTTATACAAGGGATAAGTGAGTTTGGGAGTTAGGGGGATTTGGCTGGCAGAGATGGAAGAAAAAATGCTGATGGTATCTACCCTCATATTTTCCACATGATTTCCTTTTCTCATCTCTGTCTCTTTCCTTTTCATCACATAATCACATTGTAAGTGTTTCAGTAGAAGAAGTGTGGTGATGGCGTTAGGATTAGGGATGGAAAAAGCAAAATTAAGGTTGTTCCCTTCTCTGTTGCATTAGTCTATTCTCACACTGCTATGGAGAAATACCCTAGACTGGGTAATTCGTAAAGAAAAGAGGTTTAATTGACTCACAGTTCCGCGTGGCTGGGGAGGCCTGAGGAAACACAATCATGATGGAAGGCACCTCTTCACAGGGTGGCAGGAGAGAGAATGAGTGCCGAGTGAAGAGGGAAGCCCCTCATTAAACCATCAGATCTTGTGAGAACTCACTCGCTATGGAAAGAACAGCATGGGGGAAACCGCACCCCATGATTCAATTATCTCCACCTGGCCCTGCCCTTGACATGTGGGGATGATTACAATTCAAGATGAGATTTAGGTGGGAACACAGAGCCAAGTCATGTCATCCACCCATTTCCTCCTGTTTTAATTCTGTGTTCCATTCTGCATAATGAATACTTTAGCAGAAGGAAATGGAGGATTGCGAGTAGGAGTTTCAAGTGAGAAGATCAAACTTTTCTCTTATTCCCTCCAGTCTTGATAAATTAGTCCTGCTGCTAGATTAACACTGGAAGAGGGTAGTTGAGGAGTCGCAGTCAGTTATAGGGTCCACTGTTGTGAAGGGGAAGAGTCAGAAAATAACTGATGGTGACAATAAGTAGGGAAACGAAACACCAAGGAATAATCTAGGCTGTATCTAATGGAAACAGAATAGCTGAACAGTGAAGATCATGGGCATTAGAGATAGATCAGCATTTAAATTTTATTACTGTGTGACTTTAAGCAACTCACTTATTTCCCAAATTCTCAATTTTCTCATCTGCAGTGTGTATGAAACACCAATGCCTATTTCAATTAAGTTGTAATGATTAAATAAAAATGATGTACATAAAATGCTTATGGATACCTGACATAGTTTGGCTCTGTCCCCACCAAAATCTCATGTCCAATTGTAATCCCCATGTGTCAGGGGAGGGGCTGGGTGGAAGGTGATTAGATCACAGGGGCACATTTTCCCCTTACTGTTTCATGTATAGTGAATTCTCAGGAGATCTGATGGTTTTAAAGTGTATGGCACTTTCCCCTTCACTCTCTCTGTCTCCTGCCACCACGTGAAGAAGGGCCTTACTTACCCTTCACCTTCAGCCATGATGGCAAATTACTTAAGGCCTCCAAGTGTCATGCTTCCTATTAAGCCTGTGGAACTGTGAGTCAATTAAACCTCTTTTCTTCATAAATTACCCAGTTTCAGGTAGTTCTTTATAGTAGTGTGAAAATGGACTAATACAATACCTGATGCAGAATAGGCACTAAAAATACATTAACTGGGAAAATTATGATAGTGATAGAGTGTTTCAGAATCTTGCATCAACAGTCTTTTATTTTATAACCTTTTTAGGTTGACTAGCCCTCAGACCAACAATGTCATTGGTTGAAGAGGGCTGTCCATCTCATCTGTTAGAGGGCTCTTTAGGTGGCTTCTATACTCATTAGGTTCATAAAATGTGAACTGTTCCAGATGACTAGTAATAAGACATTTTCACTGATGGCAATTGATGTTTCTCCTTTCCAACACATCAAAGCCTATCAAAAACTGAATCCCTTGCATTCTGACATCACTCCATATGCTGCAAAATTTCTTCTACTAACTTTAATTTTTTTAGGCACTTAGTATTGAGCACCTATTATCTATCTGGCATTGCTTACACAGATAATTTAAAATTAAAAGATACATTTGGTATTCTCTGTTAAAGCAGAAAAACAAAAAGATGAACATAATATTGGAGGATAAGTGTTATGACAGACGAAAGCCTGGAAGGTTATGGAAACAGAAAGAGAATATCCAAACCAGAATAACTGACATGGGCAGAAGGATGATAAGGAAGGATGCCCGGAGAATGTGATGGGTGAGCTGAGTTTTAACAGATGAGCTGGAATTAGCTAAATTAGAAAGAGGAGAGAGGTCATTCTAAGGAACTTGTATAGAGGCAAAGTGATATAAGAGAATATGTTGGATTTAGGAAAATACAAACAGTTCAACAAGGCCAGCTACTTGCATTTTAAATGACTGATGCTTAGGTTTGTTAACTTTAATATTTTACATACAACATTTTGTCTGTCCATGTGTGGAATTAAAACTGCACATACTTGTATTGACCCATGATCAATAAGAAAGAGAATTGATAGCACATACATGATTTATCAGACCAACTAAATTCCATCGTGAATAGGAAGTAGAATGTTTTTAAAACTTACTTTTGCGTTTGCCTAGTAACCATAATCTCATCACCTGAGATATCCTAAAAGGCTCCATAAGAAATATTTATATTGTATTTTAGGAAACTCAACAATTAGATCCCAGTCTCAGTCTTCCCAAGTGATAACATATACAACTTTTAATTTTGTCCTCCAGAAAAATGATAAAACTTTTTTTTTTTTTTTTTTTTTTTTTAGATGAAGTCTCATTCTGTCACCCAGGCTGGAGTGCAGTGGCGCGATCTCAGCTCACTGACACCTCCGCCTCCTGGGTTCAAGTGATTTTCCTGCCTCAGCCTCCCAAGTAGCTGGGACTACAGGTGCGTGCCACCATGCCTGGCTAATTTTTTCTATTTTTAGTAGAGACGGGGTTTCACCGTGTTAGCCAGTAGGGTCTCGATCTCCTGACCTCATGATCCACTCACCTGGGCCTCCCAAAGTGCTGGAATAACAGGCGTGAGCCACCGCGCCCGGCCACTTCTTTCTGATATTATCTTGTTCTGTGACTCTGAATTTAATGGATGATCATCAAGAATGAAAAGGCAGCTTCATTGTGTTCAAGTCTGAATGATTTTAGGTGCAAAAACTGTAGACTACAGCCTATCTTATCATATGCATTCCAGGATTAGGTAAAACTCACCCAGAAAATAATAAGCCTTATTCTATTTAAACACCATTCAGCTGGAATAATTCTTGCCTGATTTTAAAATCCGAGCATCCAAATACTCACTAAAATTTTAAATAACTTTCTTTATAAATATCTGCTTTTTGAGATACTTTTCTTCAGGACTTTATTTTTTATTAAACTCAAAATTACGTGAGAAGAATAATTCCACCACATGAAATAAGAACTATGCACAATTTATTAGGAATAAGTCTGGCTAGATTTTCAAAACTACAAATAATATCCAGAGTGATTCTGGTATTAACTCCCAGGCCATTCACATTAGATAACTGGTATCTCAAAACTAGTCTTATCTGAATGTTCATATTCTGAGTCTATAATCTATATGTGTGTGACATGCCAATTTGCATTAAATGGTGCCTAATCAGTCTCTCTACCAGAAAGGCTCAAACTTCAGATTTCACCAGCAGTCTTTCTATGGTCCTATAGTTTTAGGCTGATATCCATGTGACACTGATATTTAAGGTGTACTTTCTTTCAATATGCTCTGCAAAATGCCAACCATGGTTGCTTATTTCCTGGGGATGACATTCCTTGTGCATTCTCTGATCTGTACTTTGGTGTTGTATATGTGTTCACATAAGCACCTAAATTTTTGGCAGAGAGAAGGCACCAGATTGGCAATAAAGCAACTGAAAATAGCTTTTCACTATGAAAAATGTTGGACTCTATGAGGCTGCTTATGTAACACTATCAAAGATACCCATTTCACTACCATTTCAACTTAGTCCAAACCCTACCATGTAATAGTTCAAGATTTTAATGTTTAGATTTTTGTGCGTTATAAACAGAGTTCACTACACATTTATAAGCTCTGAATTTACTAATTGAAGATAAAGTAAATACCATATATTACAAGAAAATTATACAAACCAATACTAATTTATAATTTGCAGTGTAGCTCAATGAATCTAATATATGATTTTGTATACTTTTACTTGGGCAACTTTGAGAACAGTGAATGTGCATGGAATGTTCATTGAAGACTTTGATTTTTAAAAATTCCATTAGTAACATCTATGAACCACATTGTCCTTGCCTCAATCTACATTTTGACTGTCAAACTCTCTTTCCTATCTGATCACGTGCATTTCTATAAGTTTACAGACAGAGAAAGGAAGGTGTTTTCTTTGTTTTAATAAAAAGAGAGGAAGAGATACTTTTCAACACTTCAAATCCCATCAGCCTGGTCAAAGATAATTTGCATCGTTTACTTTTATTGCCCTCATCAATAGATCCAATTGTATTTCTGTTTAGCCCCTTTATCTTTTGAATTCACTTTTACCTTTCTGATCTTATCTTTACTTATTTCATTCAGGTTTTTAAGAATTACTTTACCTCTCTATCCTTATAAAACTTCTAAGGACTTCTAACTGGCAATTGTGTAATATCAAAGCCAATTGTCTCTAGTTAGACAATTTTAAATATCTACAATGATAGCTGTTATCCATAACAAAATGTTAAGATTAATCACATTAAGGTCTGTTAAAAATGCAAATGTAATAATAATTTAGTTATATGCTCTCTTTTTTCTATGATTCTGTTTTTTGGGGGATACATATTTTATGTAGCTTAAATTCCTTACTTATGAGCATAAACCAGAGTAAAATAAGGGAGTGGATATAAATCTAGATAGCTGCTCTTTTAGTTCAGAGTGAAAGGCTGCTTTCATGTCTCCTCGGGCAGGGAGCAATAGCTACTCCATGAAAATTGATCCACAGCCATCCTTCAACCCTGACCATTAACACTAAGGTGGGTTCAGGGAAGGATCAGAACATGTCTATATTTTGCTTTCAAGTCACAAACTTTGCCATTTTATATCTACAGAGGCAATCAGTACAACTGTGCAGAACTTCTGGAAGATTGGCACAAAGCATTTTAAAAATCACTTTCTAGTCTATATTAAATTCTTCAAGAATACTTACGAAGAAACAGGAAGTAACTAACTTTCTTTACCTTTTCAAGAATTGGCTCGTGAGAAAAGGTAATATATGAAACTTGTAGTGTTTTAAAAATCTTCATACTCGCAGCCAGAAAACACATGAAGAAATGCTCATCATCACTGGCCATCAGAGAAATGCAAATCAAAACCACAGTGAGATACCATCTCACACCAGTTAGAATGGCCATCATTAAAAAATCAGGAAACAACAGGTGCTGGAGAGGATGTGGAGAAATAGGAACACTTTTACACTGTTGGTGAGACTGTAAACTAGTTCAACCATTGTGGAAGTCAGTGTGGCGATTCCTCAGGGATCTAGAACTAGAAATACCATTTGACCCAGCCATCCCATTACTGGGTATACACCCAAAGGAGTATAAATCATGCTGCTATAAAGACACATGCACACGTATGTTTATTGCGGCACTATTCACAATAGCAAAGACTTGGAACCAACCCAAATGTCCAACAACAATAGACTGGATTAAGAAAATGTGGCACATATACACCATGGAATACTATGCAGCCATAAAAAATGATGAGTTCGTGTCCTTTGTAGGGACATGGATGAAACTGGAAAACATCATTCTCAGTAAACTATCGCAAGGACAAAAAACCAAACACCGCATGTTCTCACTCATAGGTGGGAATTGAACAATGAGAACTCATGGACACAGGAAGGGGAACATCACATTCCGGGTACTGTTGTGGGGTGGGGGGTGGGGGGGGCGGGGACAGCATTAGGAGATATACCTAATGCTAAATGATGAGCTAATGGGTGCAGGAAATCAACATGGCACATGGATACATATGTAACAAACCTGCACATTGTGCACATGTACCCTAAAACCTAAAGCATAAAAAAAAAAAAAAAATCTTCATACTCTAGCCAAAAATCATAATATATAAACAAATAAATTTTCCTTGTAATATAATTTTTACTTTAGGGCTTCTTTAACTCTTAAAACTTCTTTATTAACAGCAAATTTTCTTCCTTTTTTTCTTATCTTAATTTTCTATGACTAGTCTTCTTTTTTATTCTAACTCCAAGCTTGTAGAACAACTCAGCAAATGTCTTGGGGTGAATGCCTGAGCCCAAGGCCTCTTTATTCTTGGGGCCAAGTCTGTCTGACAGATTCTGGAATTACTGATTGTCAGGCTGATTTCTCTTCCCATCTCCACACTTGGTCTGTCCTGCATTGCACAGAGGTATGTAGACACCCCAGTATACTTGTTTAGATTCTGCTCACACCTATGGTAATAGCTACTCCTCAGGCCAAGGGGTGTGGTACATGCTGGACCCAGTCTTGAAAAAAGAGGTCCTGTAAGACCTAGAAGCGGGCTTGGGTGATTTGAGTGTGGGATTCTAGAGTTGTGTGTGTCTTGGCATCTGGTCATAAAATCAGTGGGTAGGTCCTGGGTGAGTGCATCCTCTTGGACCCATGGACTCCTAACCCACTGAAGAGGTGAGGTCCTGGAGAGCCAGGGTAGCCCTCTCTAAGTTCAGGGCTCAAAGCTGGGTCTCAGTTTTCCAGGTTAAAAGTTATTATTGTGGAGATGCCTTCTAGATACATGTGAGGAAATACTAGATATTATATATGATATATAACATCATATATATTATATATGATATATTATATATTATATTAATAATTATATTAATATTGTAATTAATTATATTAATATTATATTACTATTATAATTAATTATATTAATATTATATTACTATTATATTAATAGTAATATATAATATATAATATATAATATAATATTAGATATTATTCCCAGCCATGAACAACACCAGCAGCCCATGTTTAATTAAAAATGTGGAATTGAAAGGTAAATATGTTTTATAATGAACCCCAAGCTAAAGAAAACAAAATTATAATAATGAATCAAAGAAGGAAGTGAGTAGAAGCTGGAAACCATCATTCTCAGCAAACTATCACAAGGACAAAAAAACCAAACACTACATGTTCTCACTCATAGGTGGGAATTGAACAATGACAACACATGGACACAGGAAGGGGAACATCACACACCGGGGCCTGTCGTGGGGTGGGGGGAGGGGGGAGGGATGGCATTAGGAGATATACCTAATGTAAATGACGAGTTAATGGGTGCAGCACACCAACATGGCACATGTATACATATGTAACAAACCTGCACGTTGGGCACATGTACCCTAGAACTTGAAGTATAATAATAAAAAAAAAGAAAATGCTTCGAGAATTCTAGGCTAGTAATCACTCATTCAATGAATATTTTATAGGTACCTGTTATGTCTCCAGTGCTGTACTAGGTGCAAGGAACACATCAATGAAAGGAAAGGACAACATATCTGTCCTCATGCAGTTTATGTTCTTCATTACTTCATAACAGTATATAGAGAGATAAACAATAAAAACGTATTTAGAAAGTTATTATATAATTGGCATAGTAACTAGAAATATTTATAAGGCGAATAAATAAAATAAGCAGTGAAAGATGAGCATTACAGGCAGGGATGAGCAGTGCAAAGTTTCTGTGGTGGAAAATGGCTTTCCATGGGACAATATGAGATGAGGTTGAAGAAAAGAGTATTCAGCACCTTGGCCAGGCCCAGTGGCTCAGGCCTGTAATCCCAACACTTTGGGAGGCTGAGGCAGGCGTATCACGAGGTCAAGAGATCAAGACCATCCTGCATAACACGGTGAAACCCAGTCTCTAAAAAATTAGCCGGGCGTGGTGGCGGGCTCCTGTACTCTACACCAGCTACTAGGGAGGCTGAGGCAGGAGAATGGCGTGAACCCAGGAGGCGGAGCTTGCAGTGAGCTGAGATCACGCCACTGCACTCCAGCCTGGGCAACAGAGCAAGACTCTGTCTCAGAAAAAAAAAAAAAAAAAAAAGACTATTCAGTACCTTGTAGACTATTATAAGGATTTTAATTTTATTCCAGGAGTAATAAGAAGTCCTTAAAAGGTTTTCAGCAGGAAAGTTTCAAAGTTTCAGATATAATATACATTATTGAGAGATGGCTATATTAGTTAGCTTGGGATGCCATAACATAAAACCATAGACTGGGTGGTTTAACCAGAAACCTATTTTCTCATATTCTGAAAGCTTGGAATTCTGAGATCAGGGTGTCAACATGGTCAGATTCTGGTGAGGAGGACTCTCCCAGGTTGCAGATGGCCATCTGTTCACTCTCATTGTGTTTTTTCATGGCAGGTATGAGAGAGAGAGAGAGAGAGAGAGCGAGAGCACACAAGAGCACTTTGGTGTGTTATAAAAACACTAATCTTATCAGGAAGGCTCCACCTTTATGACTTCATTTAATTATAATCAGCTCCCAAAGTCTCCATCTCCAAATACCATCCCATTGGGAATTAGGGCTTCAACATATGAATGG
>NW_026652277.1:27962482-28076722 GCF_009828535.3 Hylobates moloch | reverse complement strand
AAAAAAAAAAAAAAAAAAGACTATTCAGTACCTTGTAGACTATTATAAGGATTTTAATTTTATTCCAGGAGTAATAAGAAGTCCTTAAAAGGTTTTCAGCAGGAAAGTTTCAAAGTTTCAGATATAATGTACATTATTGAGAGATGGCTATATTAGTTAGCTTGGGATGCCATAACATAAAACCATAGACTGGGTGGTTTAACCAGAAACCTATTTTCTCATATTCTGAAAGCTTGGAATTCTGAGATCAGGGTGTCAACATGGTCAGATTCTGGTGAGGAGGACTCTCCCAGGTTGCAGATGGCCATCTGTTCACTCTCATTGTGTTTTTTCATGGCAGGTATGAGAGAGAGAGAGAGAGAGAGAGAGAGCGAGAGCACACAAGAGCACTTTGGTGTGTTATAAAAACACTAATCTTATCAGGAAGGCTCCACCTTTATGACTTCATTTAATTATAATCAGCTCCCAAAGTCTCCATCTCCAAATACCATCCCATTGGGAATTAGGGCTTCAACATATGAATGGAGGGGGGGACACACACATTCAGTCCATACCAATCACTTGTTGCTGTGTGGAGAGAGGTACAAGTGGCAGGAAGGAGACCAGAAAGAAGGCTATTGTGTTCCAAGAGTAATGACAGTAAAAACTGTTATCGCACAGCACACCAATTTACTCAAGAGTCTAAGACAACATAAAATGCTTTTGAATATTTCCATTTGATAGCCATATTTCAAAAATCACCTTGAACATTTTGCAGTTCTCGAGCATTATGTTTATGTACTGTTTGTGCAGGCAAAAAGTGGATGGTGGGAGGAAAAGGCCAAGAGCAGGTCAGTCTTCCTTTTCAGTCCCTGCCGGTATAACTTGTCGGGAAGCCTGACAATATTAAATAGGTGGGAATAAGAGAGTGGAGTGGATTTAAATCCAGCCTCTATGTAAAGATTTTCTGGGATCCTAATATCAACCCCACCTAAAATGTTTTCTTCAGGACACAGATTTCAGCCAAATAACAGACCAAGCTAGGATGAAAAGAACGGGACACTAAGTCAAATGTGCAAGTTGTTGCAGGTCTCATGGATCCTGATATTCCTTACTCTTTTGCTGCCGCCCTACCTACCCCGGCTGTCTTTCTTCCCCACCTTCCTGTATTTGCTCTGAATCTGTGTTGCCCTCTTCTTGCTCAGCTCACTGATTCAACTTCACTGGACCCCAGCTATTTGCAAAGCACTATTGCCTTTTCCTGAAATTCTCTCCTAGGTTCTCAGACACTTGTTTAAATTGTCAAATTGGGTATTAATTCAACTAGGGGTAAGGAGGAGGGGAAAAGACCACAAGCTGCCTCATTTCAGCAGTCCCCTGATAGCTTTCCCAACTCCAAAAAGTCAGTTTCAACCAAATGTGCTACTATATGTGCAAAAAAGCAATGCTACGGCAGCTATCTGAGAGTATGACAGTGAAAAAAATATAGACTATTTCCAGTCACTGAGTAAAATAATTATTAATGTGTACACCATAGCTGCTGTAGACAGTTATGTACTATGGGGAATGCAGCAATAAATGAACTGGTGTCTGCATTTATGCCCCTATGCCCTGACAACATGGCCTCATTAATTCCAGGAGGCTCTATTAAAAGGGTGGCAAGTGGTCTGCAACCTTGTTTTCTCACCCATTAACCACAGCACCCTGACCACAAGATGGCCTTTTTTATGTATTATTACATAATGCCAGTCTGATTTTCCCAAACATAGCTCACATAGTATAACAAGAAACCACTTGGCTTTGGCCAAACAAGGCTTGGCTGCCTGCAGCCCAAGTGACACTCCCTCCTTTCACTAGAGAGTTATGATCTAGTTGAGGAACAAAAAATGAAATAACCACTGAGCAATTCCAGATAATGTAAAAATAATCTCTGTCTATTGAATTCAACTGTGAAAAGGACATCCCAAGCGAACTTTTATTCATATTAGCTTAAGCCTACTCTGCTACTCAAGTTTCAACAATTCGGACTGATTCATTCCTCAAGCCAAGTCTCCATTGTTTTTCTCCTGAGGAAAGTCTATAAAGATGCTGCAAGTAAAGCCTGCAAGATAGCTGTAGAGCTGAATTCCATTCTTCCCTGGGCTGCTCCTCCAAAAACAGCCTTCATTAACCCTGGATAAGTAACATGGAGGCCCCAGGCTTAGAGAGCAAACCTTTGAAATTAGATATGATCATTGCCAATAAATCTATTTGGCAACTTAACCCCTAATATAACACCCACTAAAAGACAGATGATATAGTTATATATGTAAATAGAGATATAGATGCATAGATATGCATTAGCTATAGTGATTACTACATGCAAAGTTCTGATGCTCTATCAGTGAATAAAAGAGGTGAGGGGAAATAGTCATTAAATGAATATACAATTTATTATGTGATCACTATAATGATATGTGCTTTGAAGAAGAAATTAGGTGCTTTGAAAACTTATAATGAGGTTTTGACCTAATCTTGGGGATGTGAATTAGCTGTTAGGATTCAGTTTCAGCACTAACAATAATAATAAATAAACTTCCCCTCTTTTACTTAGAAGTGGTCTGGCCTCCCTGCTAGGTAGTGACTCCTCTAGACTTTACACAGGCCAGAACTTTGTTCATTTTCTGCAAGATCCACAGTCCATCTTCTGAAAAACTACATGACACTGGTCTCAGGAGGAAAGATAACCAGGACCAAGGTCCTCATACCTAATCTCTTTAGTTTACCTGACTCAGCAGGACCAACGCTGCCCTCCCAGTTATCCATCAGGATGAGGACACTTATCTCTACACAGTTCTATATATGCCCTTAAATCTGACCCAGTTCTTCCCCTCCTCCCCACCACTCTAAATTCTTGTTTGTGGCTTCTGAAACTCATAGTCTGCTTGCAGCTAACCCTTATAACTTTGTCTTTTTTCTGGTCATTCTTGTTACCTTTGGGCTCTCACTGAAACTTGGCCCTCCCCAAGGTCGCAGCTTCCCCTGAAGCCTTCTCAGGTGGTGGCTCTTTTCTCAACCATACCTTATGTCTTGCTGGTTCTTGCTCTTCCTTGCTAATTTCTATATGCTCCCTGATAAATACATACTCATGCACAAACATACACACACCGAAAATACTCCCCTGTCTGATGACACTACCAGTTGACAGCAACTAACATTTACATAGATTGAATATCCCTTATCTCATCCTAGGGACCAGAAGTGTTTCCTATTTTAGGTTTTTTTGGATTTTGGAATATTCGCATGTACATACCTGTTGTTCACTCTTAATCTGAAAATTCAAGCATGTCAGGGCTCAAAATGATTACCCTGTTCCAGGCATCGATCTGACTTAATATTCACAAAACACTCTAAGTTACATATGTTCCTATCCTTATTCTACTGACGCACTTGAGGTACTGGGATATTGGGTGAAATATTCACATTCAAAGAGCTAGGAGGTATTAGAGTGGGGATTTGTATCCTAGAAGTATGGCTCCAGAGTTCGTCTTCTTAAAGACTCTGTCATATTGCCTCCCATCACTTGCTGGCCTGTGATGCAGTGATGATCTTAGTTCTGTGTATTAGTCTGTTCTCACACTGCTGATAAAGACATACCCAAGATCAAAGAAAGAGGTTTATTGGACTTATAGTTCCATGTGGCTGGGAAGGCCTCACAATCATGGCAGAAGGTGAAAGGTATATCTCACATGGTGGCAGACAAGAGAGCTTGTGCAGGGAAACTCCCCCTTTTAAAAACCATCAGATCTTGTAATACTTACTCACTACCATGAGAACAGCATAGGAAAGACCTGCCCCTATGATTCAGTTACCTCCCACCGGGTCCCTCCCACAACACGTGGGAATTCAAGATGAGATCTGGGTGGGGACACAGCCAAACCATATCACTCTGAGATCATGGCTTTTTTCCTCTGTTACTAGTCCTGTGATCAACCTTGGTGACTTCAATAGATGGGGAGAAAATTCAACACTTAGGCCTCATGGTTCCTTGATGCCATTCCCCATTCATGCACTCTCCTGGATGTCCTCTTGATCTTGTCATTGCCAATAACTCTTCCATCTCCCAAATCTCACTCTCAAATATCTCAAATAACACCTTTCATCTTTCCACTTATAGACTCTAGCACCTCCACTCCTATGATTGTTCTGCCACACCATGCTTCCTTTCTTCCTCACTCACTTGCATTCCATGCCTGATTACAATCATGTCCTTGCACACTCCTTCTCTTTCCTTGCCCTTTTCTTTCTCAATCCTTTCTTGACAGGATTCTAATCCAGGTTGAATTTAGCTCTTCACCTACCTCATAATTCGGTGCAGCTGAACATGAAGTAAAAATGAAGTCATGATAATTTTAAATTTATAAAAGCAAACTTCAGCACCACCTAGTAACTACCTTTTACTAATCAGTTCTCTTTCCTAGACTACAAGATAACTAAATTTTACTTACTCTCCTTTCTCTACAAACCTGAAACATCACACATTTAATCTTGTGTAAGTGATAATTTTGCCTCATATGTCTGAGCAAATAGAAATCATAGAGACCATCCTCATCCTTCCACCCTCAAACTTCCAACCTACCTGCATTCATGCACTTGTACTATGTATCTCTTCCCTTCAAAAGGGATGGTATTCCAAGCCCATTTCCAAAATCATTTTTTAATTTCACAATATAATTAACTTTGCTATGTAGAAATCAAGCAATATATTACAAAATGTAAACAAAAGAAAACCAAATGAACCTATATCCAATGTTTTTGAGGTTTTTTTTTTTTTTTTTTTCTAGCTTCAGTACTGTTTTTCTCTCAGGATGTATCCCTGTAGTTTTATTTTGCTTTTCCCCAAAGTAATCGTGCACCTATCAACACGATTGTGGAAATAAGTAATAGATGTAGCATCATCACTTTCTTATTGGGTTCTCATAATGAATTCAGCATTTCTCAGCATATTGAGAGTTTAAATTATTAATCTTATACATAGTCCAAAAATACATTCATAATGTACAACATATAATATAGAGAGAACAAACTATACTCTGGTGTCCAGTGTTTGTGACAACACAAACCAGTAGAGAAAAGCTTGAACTGTTTGCATGTCACCAACATAAAAAGATGAAAAAACATTTAAATGTAAGAGCAACTTAAGCAAACTTTTATCTGCTTACCTTCTAGATAGCTTGATATAAACAATATCAAATAATTTGTTTCAATTTCCTATCCAATTCTTTTTTTCTGTTTATTTTTGGTTTTTATTTTTTATTTCAATAGGTTTTTGTGTATGGGTGGTGTTTGGTTACATGAATAAGTTCTTTAGTGGTGATTTAGTGTACACCATACTCAGTGTGCAGTCTTTTATCCCTCACGCCCCTCCCACCCTTCCCCGCAAGCCTCCAAAGTCCATTGTATCATTCTTATACCTTTGCATCCTCATAGCTTAGCTCCCACTTATGAGAACATATGATGTTTGGTATTTTATTCCAAAAACCAAACATCACACGTTCTCACTCAAAAGTGAAGAGTTAGTTCACTTAGAATAACAGTCCGCAGTTCCATCCAGGTTGCCACAAATGCCATTGTTTTGTTCCTTTTTATGGCTAAGCAGTATTCCATGGTATATATATACACATTTGCTTTATCCACTCATTGATGGATGGGCATTTGGGTTGTTTCCATATTTTTGCAATTGCGAATTGTGCTGCTGTAAACATGTGTGTGCAAGTGTCTTTTTCATATAATGACTTATTTTCCTCTGGGTAGATACCTAGGAGTGGGATTGTTAGATCAAATGGTAGACCTACTATTAGTTCTTTAAGAATCACCATACTGTTTTCCACAGTAGTTGTACTAGTTTACATCCTCACCAGCAGTGTGATAGTGTTCCCTTTTCACCCCATCCACACCAACATCTATTTTTATTTTTTATTTTTTGATTATCATCATTCTTGCAGGAGTGAGGTGGTATCACATTGTGGTTTTGATTTGTATTTCCCCGATAATTAGTGACGTTGAGCATTTTTTCATATATTTGTTGGTCATTTGCATGTCTTCTTTTGAGAATTGTTTATTCATGTCCTTAGCCCACTTTTTGATGGAATTTTTTTTTTTTTTCTTGCTGATTTGTTTGACCTCCTTGCAGATTCTGGACACTAGTCCTTTGTCAGTTGCATAGTTTGCTAAGATTTTCTCCCTGTCTGTGGGTTGGTTGTCTGTTTACTCTGCTGATTATTTCTTTTGCTGTGTGGCAGCCTTTTAGTTTAATTAAGTCCCATCTATTTATCTTTGTTGTTGTTGCATTTGCTTTTGGGTACTTGGTAAAGCAGTCTTGCCTAAGCCAATGTCTAGAGGGGTTTTTCTGATGTTATTTCTAGAATTTTTATGCTTTCAGATCTTGGATTTAACTCTTTGATCCATCTTGAGTTGATTTTTACATAAGGTGGAAGATGAGGATCCAGTTTTATTCTTCTTCATGTGACTTGCCAATTATCCCAGCACCATTTGTTGAATAGGGTGTCCTTTCCTCACTTTATGTTTTTGTTTGCTTTCTCAAAGATCAGTTGGCTATAAGCATTTGGGTTTATTTCTGGGTTCTCTATTCTGTTCCATTGGTCTTTGTGCCTATTTTTATACCATTACCATGTTGTTTTGGTGACTATGGCCTTATAGTACAGTTTGAAATCAGGTAACATGATGCCTCCAGATTTCTTCTTTTTGCTTAGTCTTGCTTTGGCTATGTAGGCTCCTTTTTGGTTCCACATGAATTTTAGGATAGTTTTCTCTAGTTCTGTGAAGAATGATGATGGTATTTTGATGGGAATTGCATTGAATTTGTAGATTGCTTTTGGCAACATGGTCATTTTCACAATATTGATGCCACCCATCCACTATGTGTTTTCATTGTTTGTGTCATCTATGATTTCTTTCAACAGTGTTTTGTAGTTTTTCTTGCAGAGGCTTATCACTTCCTTGGTAGGGTATATTCCTAAGTATTTTATTTTTATTTTTTACAGCTATTGTAAAAGGGGTTGAGTTCTTGATTTGATTCTCAGCGTGGTCACTATTGGCATATAGCATTGCTACTGATTTGTGTACACGAATTTTGTATCCTGAAACTTTACTGAATTCATTTATCAGTTATAGGAGCTTCTTGGATGAGTCTTTAGGGTTTTCTAGGTATACAATCATATCGTCGGCAAACAGTGACAGTTTGGCTTCCTCGTTACTGATTTGGACTCCCTTTCTTTTGTCTGATTACTCTACCTAGGATTTCCAGTGTTATGTTGAATAGAAGTGGTGAAAGTGGGCATCCTTTCCAGGGTTCCAGTTCTCAGAGGGATTGCTTTCAACTTTTCCCCATCTAGTACGATCTTGACTGTGGGTTTTTCATAGATGTCTTTTATTACCTTAAAGTATGTACCTTCTGTGCCAATTTTGCTGCGGGTTTGAATCATAAAGGGATGTGGATTTTGTCAAATGCTTTTTCTGTGTCTATGGAGATGATCATGTCATTTTTGTTTTTAATTCTGTTTATGTGATGTGTCACATTTATTGACTTGCATATGTTAAAACATCCCTGGATCCCTGGTGTGAAACCCACTTGATCATGATGGACTATCTTTTTGATATGCTGTGGGATTCATTTAGCTAGTATTTTGTTGAGGATTTTTGCATCTATATTCATATTCATCAGGGATATTGGCCTGTCGTTTCATTTTTATTAAGTGCTTCCCTGGTTTTGGTATTAGCGTGATACTAAATTCATAGAATGATTTAAGGAGTATTCCCTCTTTCTCTGTCTTTTCAAATAGTATCAATAGGATTGGTGCCATTTCTTCTTTAAATGTCTGATAGGATTCAGCTGTGAATCCATCTAATCCTAGAATTTTTTTTTTTTGGCAATTTTTTAATTACCATTTCCATCTGACTGCTTTTTATTGGTTTGTTTAGAGTTTTTATTTCTTCCTGGTTTAATCTAGGAGGATTGTATATTTCCAGGAATTTATCCATCTCCTCTAGGTTTTCTAGTTTGTGTGCATAAAGTTGTTCATAGTATCCTTGAATGGTCTTTTGTATTTCTGTAGTATTGGTTGTAATATCTCTCATTTCATTTCTAATTCAGCTTATTTGGATCCTCTCTCTTCTTTTCTTAGTTAATCTCACTAACGGTCTATCAATTTTTTTATCTTTTCAAAGAAGCAGCTTTATGTTTCATTTATCTTTTGTATTGTTTTTGTTTCAATTTCATTTAGTTCTGCTCAGATCTTTGCTGTTTCTTTTCTTTGCAGGTTTGAGATTCGTTTGTTCTTGTTTCTCTAGTTCCTTGAGTTGTGATGTTAGATTGTCTTTTTGTGCTCTTTCAGACTTTTTGATGTAGGCATTAGATGCTATGAACTTACCTCTTACACCACTTTTGCTGTATCCCAGAGGTTTTGATAGGTTGTATCACTATTATTGTTCAGTTCAAAGAATTTTCTGATTTCCATCTGGATTTCGTTGTTGACCACTGATCATTCAGAAGCAGGTTATTTACTTTCCATGTATTTGCATAGTGTTGTGGGTTCCTTTTAAAGTTGATTTTCACTGTGGTCTGAGAGAATATTTGATATAATTTTGGTTTTCTAAAATGTATTGAGGCTTATTTTGTGGCCTATTATATGGTCTATCTTGGAGAATGTTCCATGTGCTGATGAAAAGAATGTATATTCTGCAGTTGTTGGGTAGAATGTTCTGTAAATATCTGTTAAGTCCATTTGCTGTAAGGTATAGTGTAAGTCCATTGTTTCTTTGTTGACTTTCTGTCTTGATGACCTATCTAGTCCTGTCAGTGGAATAGTCCCCAGTGTCTATTTTTCCCATCTTTCTATCAATAGGTAACCCAAGTTTAGCTTCCACTTATAAGTGAGAACATGTTGTATTTGATGTTCTATTCCTGCATTAATTTGGTTAGGATAATGGCCTCCAACTGCATCTACACATGTTGTATTTGATGTTCTGTTCCTGCATTAATTTGGTTAGGATAATGGCCTCCAACTGCATCCACACTGCTGCAAAGAACATGGTTTCATTCTTTTTTATGGCTGTCTAGTATTCCATGGTATATACATGCCACATTTTCTTTATCTAATCCAACATTGATAGGCACCTTGTTTGATTCCATGTCTTTGCTATTGTGAATAGTGCTGCAATGAACATACAAATACATGTGTTTTAATGGTAGAATGATTTATTTTCCTTTGGATATATACCCAGTAATGGGATTGCTGGGTCAAATGGTAGTTCTACTTTAAGTTCTTGAGAAATCTTCAAACTTCTTTCCACAGTGCCTGAACTAATTTATTTTTCCACCAACAGTATATATGCATTCCCTTTTCTTTGTAGCTTTACCAACATCTGTCATTTTTTGGCCTTTCCATAATGGTTATTCTGACTGGTGTGAGATGGTATACCATCATGATTTTGATTTGCAATTCTCTGATCATTAGTGATGCTGGGCATTTTTTTAAATGTTTATTGGCTGCTTGTATGTCTTATTTTGAGAACTGTCCATGTTCTTTGACCACCTTTTAAAGGGGGTATCAGTTTTTGCTTGTCGCATTAAGTTTCTTACAGATTATAGTTATTAGACCTTTGTTGGACTCATAGTTTGTGAATATTTTCTCCTATTCTGTAGGTTGTCTGTTCAATCTGTTGATGATAGTTTCTTTTGCTGTGTAGAAAGACTTTAGTTTAATTAAGTCCCATAAGTCAATTTTTCTTTTTGTTGCAATTGCTCTTTTTAAAATAATTTCAATTTTTATTTTAGGTTGAGGGAGTACATATACTGGTTTGTTACATGGAACTACCCATGTCTTGACATCATCACTCACACAGGGATTACTTTAATCACTTCCTAGCAAGCCTCTTTATCCTCCAATTCATGCTATAGTTACTGCCAATATACATTTCCCTACATTGCTTATGTTAGTCTCTGCTCAAAAACAATCTAGATCTCCCTGCTTAAAACTCTATGCAATGTAAATTCTTTGCTTAATTTTTAAGACATGTCAGAATGCCTATCCGTGTTTCCCACAAACTCTTTTGCCTAATAAGGTCAGTATCCTCACGGCTATATAAAAATCTGTTGCTTCTGAACATTTTCAAGTATTTTTCCCTCACCTAAGCAGCAGTTTTCAACTCTGCTGCCTTTTAAGTTTCAGCCTATCCTGCAAGGCTAAGACCTACTCTCTCCATATTAACTTCCCAGTCTGCATTTTTTTTTCTTCTCCCCTCTATGCCCCTGTAGCACTCATGGCATGTTCCACATAGATCAACACATGTCCACAAAAGTATTGAAAAGCTCATTCATTTTATCTTGTTTTTTCCAGTATTACCTCCTAGGAGGCAGGAACTGCATTTTACACAGACTCCACAGCACTTGCACCATAATGAACATACAATAGGAATTTATTAGATAGACACTCAGAAAGTTTATGAACCCTCTTTTTGCCTATTTATATTTTCTAAAAGATATTTATCTTTTATTTCTTTCATTAAAATATTATATGCATGTACAGTATGAAATAGGTTTATAACCTCTATTTAAGAGATCTTTCTGGGACTCTCAAAACTAGATTGTTAGTGCTTATTAGATTATAAGCACTTAGAATGATACTTTTATTTCTTCTCACTTCCTCTTCTTTTCTATACAGAGAACCTTGGCAATATCCTGAATTTAGTACTAAAAGCAAAAGATAAAGAAAGTGTTATGTGGCCTCTGTATAACAGAGAATGTTCTATGCTGAAAACTTATGATATACTTTCTACCTTAGACAAAGCCAGACAGGTAAGATTTTCTTTATCATAGTGTCTAGCACAAGCTGGGGAATATAATTGCTCAATAAATTCTTGTTAAGTGATTGAATTTTTGATAATTCACTCAATAGAACCTTCCATTTCTGAAATATGCACATAATATCTTCAGGAATTAGATCTGAGTAGCATTTCCCAAGGCAATCCCTCATTCTAACTTTGAGAAGGAATGTGATTAATTGGAAGCTGCTACTCTAATTTTTCATTTTTAGACTTTTCCTATTATCTTGTTTTAGATTTTTACTATTATCTTGAGAAACAGTGGGCCAAGAATCTTGCTTCCATACCACCAGCAATTTCTTTTGGGTAGCAAAACAATTTAGAGCTATAGAAACAGTATTAGAAACCATGTATTCCAACCCATTCACTCTTCAGATGAGGAAAACATCTCTCAGGTTAGATGGGGAAGCCAAGACAGAAAACAAGCTCTTTTAAACAAGTAACTACCTTACCTACATTTAAATAAATAAGGATGGCAAAATACCATGAAATCTTGGGGTTGAATAGAACTTACAGATGGGTCATTATTCTTTGTTTTAGCATTTCCAGTAATTGGCAAACAGCTCTTTCTACAATGGAATACCTCTAAAAATTAGAAATGTTCTGAAAAGAGTATTTCCCAGTGACTTATGTTGAATCAAAATTCGTCTTCCCAGAACTTTGTAGCAACAGCCCTAGTTTTGAATTCTCAAACAGTCACAGCAATCCACTCCCTCTTCCGTGGGACTGAACTAAACAATTTATACAACCCTTAAGATTTTCTCTTCCTAAGTTCCTCTAAACTTCCTTTCTTATGGCATGGCTTCCCTCTGTTTTGACAATAATCTTATTAGAATTTGTTCTTGAATCTTAGAATGCTTTCAATTAAAGGCGACAGAAAAATCAAACTCAAGTTGGCTTAAAGAATAACTAAAAACTCCAGGGTAATTTAGGCACAGTTCCATCAGAGCGCTGGGTCCATTTTCCTGTGGTTTGCTCTGCTCCACTTTTATCGGTGTTAACTTTCTTTCCAGACTGACTTCCCTCCTAGCTGTTGGATGCCTGCCAGCAGTAATTAGTGCTGCATGATGCCTCATTCAGCAAGAAAGGCAGGTTGCTACCCATTAACTGCTGAAAAAAGAAAACACTGAGATTTACATCAATTGGCCACCCCTGAACCAATCCGTAAAACCAGGGGAATGCCACACACTGATAAGCTTAGGCCTGGATTAATTAAACCAATTACAGTGCAAAGGAAGATGGAATTTTCCTGATTGGCCTTAGCTGAGCATAGCTTACTGTTGAAGCTAGGGTGAGGTCAAGTTCACTCAAACCTTATTGCTGGTATTAACAGAGAAGGTGTAATGGATGTTGAGGAAAAAACCATAGCTTCTGTCCACCATGCATGTATACCCATACGTAACACTCAGGATAGGTCTGACAAATGTCCGAGTTCAGTGAAATATTAGAAATCAGTCTTATGGCCATTTCCCTCATTTTGAAAATGTTCTTCTATTAACATAGTCTTACCTTGAATTCACTTTCTTTTTTTAAGCAGGTGTAATTGTTAGAGTTTGTGGTTACTGAAGTACCTAAAGTGGTTTTTTCATTTCATTTTATACTGCTTTTGAGTTGAACTTTTAAAACCTCCCCACCAAATGTATTTTTATGGAACTGATTGCAAAAACCAAAACAGTACATTAATTCGGCTCCTCAATCTCGGTGTTCTGTTTTTTTATGCATTGTTCTATCTACTAAAACACTTCAAATTATGTTTCTAAAAGTCAGTACATTAGCTGACCCTTTGCAGACTGATGCCTCTTCACCCAGATTGGGTTTTTAAATGTGACCAAGACAAAGCCAAAGACAAAGCCATGAGACACGCTGTGAGAAACCTTCCTGCAAGCTAACATCAAATTAATAATTACATGCAGTTGTTCAACCAGCTTTACATATCTGCTTACGTCCACTGTTATTCAGTCATATTTCTACCCTTGTTCCCAAGGACATATGAGTGATTTCGCCAAAATCCCTACCTAAACACAAATATTGCAACCTCCCAACCCTCTAAAATCTCCCAGGCTACTCAACCTACAGAAAATTAAATAAGACTAATTTGGCAGGAATGCTTTTAGTGCACTCAGACTGGATCTTAGAGGTTGTCTCATTATTTTCTAAGTGATTTCAATTCCTTGTTAAAGTAATCCATTCTAAAATGCTATTAAAGATCAACATTGCTGATCTAGTAGTTTCCAGAATTTACCTTTTAACCCTTTGAGAGAATTGGTGTGATATTTGCTTAGATCGCATCTTCTAGAAGCACTCCCCTTCTGTGTGATTTCTGTGGATTACTGCCAATCATTCTGTGATTACATCTGTAAGTCCTTTCGACACCTTGGAATGTAATTTGTCTATGACTGCAAACTTGAATTCATTTAGAATGTCTGGGTGGCTTCCTACAATCTCTTCTTTTTACTTTTTCTGGGACTTCAACTCATTGTTAATGGTGTTTTTCTGGCTGTTCTATTTTGATGATAACTTCTTCATAGTGGCAAGGACAGATTCAAAATAGGAACAGAGTAATTCTGCCTCCTGCCTGTATTTGTTAGCCTCTCATCATCTTTTCTAAACAGTGGGCTGATGCACTATATTCTCATAATTATGATTCCTGGCTTTTGCAGAAGTACTTTTCTCTGTTGGGAACACTCTTCCTGTTCTCAAACTTTCTGTAATCTAACTTTTATTCATCCATCAAGTCTTAGCAATAATCTCTCTTAGGAGCCTTCATTGATCCTTCAAAGCTAAATTAGATCCCCCTCCTATATCTTATAATACCTTATGATAGCCCTTTGGTGGAATTTAGTAGACTGTATTGTAAATGCCTGTTAGCATGTCTGCATTCCCCATTTGACTATAAGTGGTTAGAGGATAAGGATCTTTCCTTGTTCTCTTCTGCAGAGATTTTCATAGATCTTGGCACCAAATAGGTGCTTAATATTAATAATTGTTCAATGAATTAAAACTGTAAAGGTCCTTTTGGTTAACTTTGAGCATTTTTTAATTTCTTATATTTTCTTCCAAGATTTATTTTACTGCCACATCAAGTTTCCTTGGTGGTTGAAAGTAAATCTAGAATAATAATTTCTTCATACTTTTTTTCAGTGAAAAGCTTCCCTGTCTAACCTCTGAGGTATTAATTTTTTGGGAAGCTTAAAATAATGTTTCTTATGAAAAAAGGAAAAAATCTAATATACATATATCCTGGATCAGAAAATATGCTCATCATAAATGTTTGAGGTACATGGAGTATATTCCACAAATGGAAACATGAAAATAAAAGTGAGATGACTATTTTTGTAGAGACAAAATGAAACAAATTTCATTAGAATTTTTTTAAACACAGGATTTTTAAAAAAACACATGTCAGTCATTAAGACAACTTTAATATTTTGAAAGCTTGAAAAATATATTTTTTATCAAATGCACTCAGTAAATTTTACAATCTTTCATTTTTCTGTTTACCAATGGTATTTCCTACTGATATACTTTTCTTACAACAATAAATCTCCTTAACTTATTCAATTTGTCACCTGTTCAGTAGTTTATAAAATTTTAAAGCTAATGGTATAACAAACTCAAATGATGATATTTTATAAGTGCATCCTGAGATGAATAAGTAATGAAAACACAGTCTGCTGCTACTAAAAGTGAGGGGCTTAAGAAGTTTAGCTACAAAGAGATGGAACACACTTGATTTTATCTGATTTCAAAATTTAAGTAGATTTGATCCAGGTTGGTTCTTAAGGAGGTCATCAACAGAAAATACCCTATTATTTTTTCTTCTATTCAGCACTGGATATGCAGTAATTTTCCTGATCTACTGCCACAGATTGAATGCATTATTGCATTTTTTTTCAAATTATCTTGTGTTATATGACATGCTTGATGACAGACTTGGCTGACCACAGTTTTCAATTAAACTTATCAGTCAAAGGTCATTTACAAGCAACTGCAATTGACTGAGACACAGAAGTATTATTTTCATTGATTAGGGTTTAAAGAGAAAAATTGTTGCCGATTGGTACAGTCGAAAGATATAGTACAAATAATCTGTAGCTACATTTTAGCCAAGTGTAATGACAGATTCCAAGAGAGAGGACTTAAAAATGTCATCTTTAGTTTTTTAAAGAAAAATATTATTAATATAGTTATAATTCATTTGTATGCAGCCAGCAAAAGAAAAAATATCTGCAACATAATACAATATAATGGCAACAACAATGTAACACTAACACATAATATTTTATACCGCATGTTAATTGTCATAGTCAATATGAACTGTCAGGTTTATAATAAAATATAATATTTACATAATAAATATGAGTCATCATATTATCTACTTTGAGTAGAATTAAGAAGATTGGCTTCTAGTGCTGAGACAACCATTAATTATCTGTACAATCTAGGGCAAATCATTTAAATTCTCTAGGTCTCAATGTTTTCTATACATAAGTACTAACCCCGCAAAAAATTATAATCTACAAAGTTTGTAGTAGAGGGGCCTTGAGTTACTTTTAATATTTCATAAGGCTCTTGGGAACTTTGTACTTAACCACAATAAAAACTCATAAGCCCCATATGGTTTCTGATACATACAAACTAGTTAATAATTAATAAATAATGAATTGAATAGGAGAATAAATGAAAAAGTAAATGAATGAATGAATAAAAATTAGAACACTAGGTTGATCTGCACTTTATATCAACTCCGTTGCCTACTGGTTATTTCTTGCTGATCTGATTTCCAATTATATATGCTTGTGATTATTTAAAAATGAATTAGGCCAGGTGCAGTGGCTCATGCCTGTAATCCCAGCACTTTGTGAGGCTGAGGTGGGCAGATCACAAGGTCAAGAGTTTGAGACCACCCTGACCAACATGGTGAAATCCCATCTCTACTAAAAATACAAACATTAGCTGGGCGTGGTGGTGCATGCCTGTAATCCTAGCTACTCAGGAGGCTGAGGCAGGAGAATCACTTGAATCCGGGAGGCGGAGGTTGCAATGAGCCGAGATCATACCATTGCACTCCAGCCTGGGTGATAAAGTGAGACTCCATCTCAAAAAAAAAAAAGTGAATTAACAGTTACTTTTTCCATGCAATTTGAGGAGTAAAATATTTTTTAATACCCAGAGCGAGTCATGGGTATTAATAAAAATGATGCTTGGTAGCAATAATATTAGAAAATGATAGAAAAATGGAAATACTTCTACCTATACAAGTACCATAAATCCTTTTCAGTGACTCTATTGCAGCTATGAGGAATTCTCAAGCTTTTTCACAAGGATTGTTGTCTATTACTTTCATCATTTTATGTGATATGATCCTACTTGTGACAATCCCTTAGCCTAAAATCTCAACTAACAAATTGAAGAAATCAATAAAAATTTTCTTACTTATATACTGGTTATCACTAATTTCATCTAAGCTCAATTTTATTTCATTTAACGCTATATTTGCCTGCACAACTCACCCATTCACAATGATTGATTCCAAGGGTGAGGTATATTTTATTCTCTCTAGAACAAGAGGTCCTGATCAGAGGGTAAAAGGTAGAAAGGTTTTTTCCCCCTTATCCTTAGGGAAAATTGTTAGTCCTTCTCCTTATGTAAGGAAGAAAGTAAAATACCTTTTTTTCATTTTTTGAAGTAATGTATGACAACTTAGTGCTATTTCCTCTAATTTTTCCCTGAATATGTTCCTGATTCCATAACAACCATACTCATTCTTTATTTTTCTTATAGCTGAGTTGATCATAGGCTCCAATATTGTTGTTCTTACTGGTATTCACTGGCATTCTCTGTTGTATAGCCTCGACTAAAAAGCCATGAAAACAATTTATTTTGGTAAATTATACAAATACTTGTTCGCAAAGCGAGAGTATTAACTGACATTTGTCTTTCCTCTCCTGTTAAGTCTGTTCATTGCTGTTGATGATCAATTCATTATTGTTTAATACATATAATTTTTGTCAAATTTAAATGGACTAAGCTGAATTATGCTGCTTTCTGGATAATAGAATTTGAAGTCAGCAGCATGTATAATATGCATGGACAACCCCCCATAACCTCTCTAATAAATAAATAAATAAATAAATAAACAAACAAATAAATGTATGGCATATCAGCAAACATGGCCTTTACTTGACACTGGAAGAAACACACATGTGTCATGTGTTAAATATACTTAAATGTGTGTTAATGCATTTAATGTGTGTGTTAATACACACATTTAAATAAATAAAAGTAAATTAAATAAATATATAAAAGCAAATAAATATAAAAATATTTTATATTAAAATAAAACATAACAATTTTTATATTAAAAGTAAATATAAAATAAATATAAAAATATATTTTAAATATAAAAATATATTTTAACTTAAAAATATATTTTAACTAAAATATATTTTTATATTTAAGTAAAAATAATTTTCTTAAATCTAATAACTATATCCTTGCTCTTTCAAGACAGAAAGAACTTTTCAAGGTCAAATTAAAATTCTTATTTAGAAAGTTAAGAAAGCATTGAAATTATTTGGACCTTAGACTATGTAGTTAATCTTATCGAATCTTAGTTTCCATTTTTTTTCTGCCCCACAGAACAGAAGGCACAGAAGACAAAGCCTACGGCTCACAAAATATCTCACCTAAACATTCATAGCCAAAGAACACTCCTCATGCTGATTTGTACACTGAATTCACATTGACTTAGTGGCCTAACAAACCTGAATCCAACAATCTATTTAAAGTGGCCCCAAATAGTAGTTTCTTCAGGGATCTCAGATAAACCTAGGCAAATTATGTTTGAGGGAATACACATTCCATCCAGGCTTCAAAGGATTTCTACAGATAAAGTCCCAAGAAACGTGAATTTACAGTCAAAATTTATAAAATAATACCCACAATAAATCTCTTGATACAGTCCAACAGAAACAACAGATGACAGAAAGACTTTAGATGTAGAATATAAAATTATACTTCAATCTGTCTAAATAAGTAAAAGATATATATAAAGCATTAAAAAACAGTAAAACTATACAAATGCAAATCATATTGCAAAAGAGCCAAATGGAACTTCTGGAAATAAAATACGTGTAACTGAAGTAAAAAATTTCAATGGATGAGTAAACAGCAAATTAGATACAGTTAATGGGAAATGTAATGACTGGACTCAGTGCTGAAGAAATTGTCTATAATATAACATGTGAACACAAGTAGTTGGAAAATATTAAAGAGAAGTTAAAAGACATGGAGAATAACATAAAATTTTTAATACACATGTCATTGGAGTACTACATTTTTAAAAAATAAAAACTAGAAAGAATGAGGAAGGGACAATATTAGAGATGGTATCTTAGGTCAGTTTTCCCAGAAGCAGACCCTGAGGCAAGGATTCATGAACAGATGATTTAGAAGGACAATACTCTCTGTAGAGATCAGCAAGGTAGCATGGAAAGCAGAAAGGGGAAGAGAAGAAAGCCATGCCAGGGTGCAGTCTCAGATAAAGCCCTGCAAATATAGCTTTGGCCTGATCTAGCAGGAGAACGCTGGAGTAAGTTAACCTCAGAGTTGCCCAAGGCAAAGAAGCTAACTTGCTATACTCCTACTTCTGTGAGCCATTGGTCAAGGGCTGTGTGGAAGGAGTAAATTCTCAGGGACTTCTAGATTTCTGTATATGGATAAAAGACCTTCTGTATATGGATAAAAGACCTCCACAGAAAAAGTAACATTCTCAAAGAAGAGGCATGGTTCCAATTTGCCAGATAATAGTCAAAATTGCTTTCATACTTGTTTATTTTTTCTTGGTTCTCTTTAATTTTGGCCTGGTCTCATAAACTCTTCTATGTGCATAAAAATAATGTTAAAATTTTGCCCTTCTTATAGTTGTCCTGAGTGAGACACTTGTTGTAGTAAACTAATCCAACATTGTTTGTAATTGAAAGTTTTACCTTTATTCTCAACTTTTATCATCTTTTCTTTGAAGTTTTCTCTTGTATTTTTTATTTTGTTGGATAATGTTTCTTCTAATCCATTCTGAAGGTCTCTGTCTTCTGTCAGTGAGTTTAGTACATTTACATTTATTGCAGTTGTTACTAGGATTCATTTCTTTCTTAATATTTAATTGATTTTTATTGCATATTTTCTGTGTATTAGTTTAATTTGCCTTTCATACTTTCCATTCAATTTCACACAAGAAGTTTCTTCTTCTTGTATGAAAGTTAATATTGTATTTTATTTATTGTTTGGTTACCAGTAAAACAATGATGAATATCTACATTAATTTTTTTCTTCTACTCATTTCTTAGCTTATCCATATCCATATCATCTCTCTCTTTCTTGTCTCTTATTTTCTTCTCCCCTGCCACCACGTTTGCATTTTCTACATTTTTAACTCTGAGCTTTATGGATCTTTTATAGATTTTAGGTTTGTTTTAGCAACAGGAAAATTTACTATGCTATTTTCTTACCTGTACATTTCAGGTATTTCATAGATTTTTCTAGTTTCAACTTGCCATTGTACTTCCTGAAAGTATTTTCAAAAGAGTCATTTGCTTGATGAAATTTCTGAGTTCTTGTTTGCCTGAGAATATGTAAGTATGGTTCCTTTGCATGTAAATTATTGTTAGTTGCATATAATATTTCAGATTTAAAGTCCTTTTATTATTACTCTTGAAAAATGTTATTCTCCTCTATTATGCATATAACATTAACAATTGTATTTGTGTTTCGTTTCTTGTTTTTTTTGGTAAATACTCTGTTTTCTATTAGAAAACTTTAATAATCTCTTCTTTGTGTTTGATGTTTTAAAATTCACTTTAATATGTTTGTATTGTCTTTTTAAATCATCTAAAAGGTTTGGCACTATGAAACTTTGCAATATTTTTCTTTTTTAATTCTTACAAATGTTAGGCCACTATTTCTCCAAATATTTCCTCTCTTTCATTTTTTAAAAATATAGTTTCCTGGAAAACCTTCAATGTGGAGGTTAACAATTATATATCCATCCTTCCTCTCTCCAAAATTTTGTTTTTTCTTCTTTTTCTTTATCTCTCTCTTGTGATGTTTTAAAATTTTCCTCTAATTTCAAATTCATTAGTTTGTTACCCAATTGTATTTATTCTATTTTAATTTATCTATTGAGTTCTTTTTTTATTTTTTTCAAAATGTATTATTCTGCTCATCTTTTCCATTATTCTCCCTTATCTCTTTGAGAATATTTAATTCTTACTTATACTTATTTTAAGATTTTATTTATATTTATTTTGAGTTTCTGTTCCACAATTCTCTTTTATCTGGTATAAGGTGAAGGAATCCACCTCAAGTCTGAGATTTTCTAACTTTGCAATCTGGGCAGAATCACTCTCTTTGCTCACTGCCCCACAGTAAGCAGTTATGTACTTTGAGGACTCTTCTCCTCACTAGTCTTGATACGGAGGATGGAGAAGAGAAAATCATCCGGATCCACCCAAAATATCTGGGAACCTGTTGTTATTCACCCTCCAATCCAGCTGGGTTGGAGTGCCTTTCTGCTGTTTCCTCACCATTTGTCACTGATGCTGGGTTGGTGCTACTGTTTTTTCTCCTTACTGTAGGAAATAATTCTCGCAGGGCAATGTGAAGAAAGGCAGAAATTACAACTTAAAAGTTCTTCTTCAAGTTCCTGCTGTTTTTGCAGCCAGTTCTTTTCATATCTAAATTGTTCTTCCCTCCATATATATGATGAATCAGCTTATGTCTTTCTAAGAGTACTCAGTATTTTATTTTTTGTTCCTCAGAATCAACCAGACTAGCATTTGTGACACATATACGGAATTATATTAAGGGGAAGAAGACAGCCATACTCATTAACTTGTCAAAAACTGAGAGAGGTTTATCAAGTGATCTTATTTTACTTTTATAACTAAGATCAACATTATTGCTGTATCTCCTTCAACACTCTGTTTTTGGCTATTACAAACTAATTCATTTCCACAGGATTCTATGTACCTAGCTCAGTGCCATGGGCAAAAGTGTTTGCAAGAATTCCTACCTTCTGTTTTGCTGGGGAGGCCAATTTTCATAAAGGTATTACTAAATTTGCACACATGTATTACTCTGTGGAATAATACACTTGTCCAAGTTGTAAATAAAAAATCCTAAATGTAATGATAAAATTCTTCAATATGACTTATATAGGCAGTAAGTAGATAAGAAATAATTAAGGGCCCCAACTAATGCATTCTATGAATAAATAGGGGTAGATAAGTAAGACACAGCATCATGAGACTTTCAGTGCCTTTATTTCATACAAATGCTGTGAAGTAGTTCATAGTTTGACAACGTCTTCTTTGAGGATGAAGGACAACTCTAATACCTTGAACTGCTTTCTAGTTCTCCAGAGTCTATTTATAAATTATACTTAAATAGGTTTAAAATTACTGCTCTATCTGGTAGGTTTTTAATTCCAGATGAAGTATTCCAACAGAAAAAAATTATGTCAGATTTATTTTTACATGTTTACAAACACCCATTTTTAAATCCACTCTGAAACTTTTACATTGATCACCCCAGTATGACAGCACAGTTGTATCTATTGACATTCACCAGTATTAAATTGAAGAACTGCTGTAAATTACCTCTCCATTCAGATCTATAGGTCTAAAATCCAGTTTTCCTCCTCTTACATGCAACACTATTTTTTTAACTCCTCAATATTTTGAAACCATCTATTTGTCCACGAAAAAAAAAATTCTTCAAGGATTAATTGAACAAGCAATTTGGTGAAGACTTCTGTGAAATTACCACAAGACATAGATCATAATAGGTGGTTGTAACAAGCAAAGAACTCCTAAGAAAAGGCTTTCAGAGGACTCTAAGTGTCAAAATCTCCCATGGGCTTTGCAAACAGCAGCCCCAGTTGCAAATCCAGGACCTGGCTTTAGGTACATGAAGCTCAGCTCAGGTTGTCGCTGGCACAAAGGGTCAACTCTAAATGAAATTCTAAGTAAGTGAATTCCATCTCAGTGTACACAGTGGTATCTTTCTCCTTCACCTTGCTCCCCTTGAATTCTCCCTCAGACATTCAAGGTTTAAAGCTTCCCCCTTCACTGCCAGCACAAACTCATTTTATCGTGTATTCATTCAATGAACAATTTGTAAGACCAAATACCAGATGCTAGAGTTATCAAGACACATAAGGCAGAAGGTATATCCTTAATAATTCACAGTCTAATGGAGAGAAAGGTACAAAATAAATGCAATTTAATGTGATGAACACAATAATTATTGTGTTTATACTCTGTATAAACACAATCAAAGAATAAGTTATCAACTTCATTTAGATAGCTCAAGCAAGGTTTCAAATTGAAAAAGACATTTGAACCAGGTCTAGAAACATTAGGTGTGGGAGACAGGAGTAAGGGAAAGGGCACTTCATGAGAATTAACTGGATGTGCAAAAGCAGAAAAAACTTATAGCAAATTGATTTACAGTGAGGTGTGAAATTGCTAGGATAAAAGACAGAATATTAGGTCTGAGGAATAAATCCCTAAAACATAAATTTTTAGAACCTAAAAAATTAGGAAAATCATTTGATCTTGCAGGGAGACCCTCCAAGAAACCCAGAAAAATGATAGTTATTCTGCTTACTCTTAAATGTAAAAAATATTTTTAACTTAAAAAATATTTAATTGTTATAGATACATAACAGTTATACATATTTATGGGGTACATGTAGTATTTTGATGTAAGCATACAATGTGTAATGATCAAATCCGGGTAACTGGTATATCCATCACCTCAAGCATTTATCATTTCTTTGTGTTAAAATCATTCCAAGTCCACTAGTTTAGTTATCTTTAAATATGCAATAAATTATTGTTGCCTGTAGTTGCCCTCTTATGCTACTGAACACTTGATCACTAGAGGTCCCCCGACTTGACAGCATTCATTATTTTTTTGTCTTTTTAATAAAAGCCATTTTAACCAGTGTGAGATAAAACCTTTGCCATAGAAGTCATGAGAAGTCTATTTTTAGGCAGGAAATAGAAGTTTCTAGGTCCTCATGAAACATTTAAAATTATAATTTTACACAAATCCCTACCCACTGGATAATAAGTTAGGATAATAGGGGATGAGCTATATATCCCCTTTTACTTTTCTGTGAAAACTGTTTTGTTTTTAAAACTTAAAAATTCCAAGTTAATATTCTACTATTGCACCAAAAGAATACAGTTGACAGTCCTTCATTCACATTCCCAGCCTTCCGGTGGCCACTAAAGAAGAAACCTTCATCTAGTCTACATCACCAAGAGAGAACAGTGACAGCTAACACTGCTCCAGCCTCTACCACCCCCTCTTGACCTGGCACAGCCATAGAACACAGGAAGTCCCCTTAGCTTCTAATGAAATTTGAAACATGGGAATATGCCCTATAATGAATGGTCTATATCTAAGAGAATACACTATATTAAAGTGTAGGAGAAATTCAGTATTTATAAACTATAAACTTCCATTATTTAAAACAAGTGTTTGAAATAGTACCAGTTCCAAGCCTCGTTTTCTTCTTCAAGTATTATATTTATGATACAGAAAAATGGGTTTTCTATTAGTCTAATCATTTTTTAAATTCTCAAATTGAGTATTTTTCTCCAGCTCTAATACTTTTCAGATGCTTCTTTGATGTTATTTACAGGGAGTTGAGGTTTTTTAAGTGTATTATGACCTTCCAGGCTTTCTGGTTTCATAAGAACCTGGTGTCTGGGATACTACCAAAATAATCTGTCCTTCTTTGAATTACCCTAACATTTTAGCTACAAATCAACAGGCTTCTTGAGGGTAGAGATAATGCATCCCTAGCACTTAGCCTAAAGTCTCTGAAACAGTACACTTTAATAGATCTGTAGCTCTTTAAAGTATTACACTTATTTATATTTATACCATTTCTGTGACTAGGTATGCTTTCCAACTACACTTATCATTTTGTGTTATTACAAACACGTGACATAGTTAAAACAGAAATCATGAAAATACAGAAAATCACAAAGAAATAATCACCTGTAATTACTGCCTATATTATAGATACATATTGTATATTTCCCACATTAGCAAGCCAATTTACCAATTATTATTTATTGGTTAATTAGCATTTCATCATATGGCTGTCCATACTTATTTATACATACTATATATAACAATATGGTGGCAAGGAAGGTGTATATTATTGCCTGTGATCTTATAGGCAAGATAAACCATGCTTCTTAGTAGGTGTTCATTTAGTGTAAGTCCTTTATAAAAATCATTACATTACTGATTTTAAATTAAAAAGGGAATAAGCCAGTGGATTTATTTATTGGTATTACAAAACTTTGTAAATTTTATACCAATATTTTCTTTCACTGCAAGTTCAAGTCAAGGCCAGGCATGGTGTCTCATGCCTGCAATCCCAGCACTTTGGAAGGCCAAGGCAGGCAGATCACCTGAGATCAAGAGTTCAAGAACAGCCTGGCCAAAATGGCAAAACCCCGTCTGTACTAAAAATACAAAAAAATTAGCCAGGTGCGGTGGCATGTGCCTGTAGTCCCAGCTACCAGATAGGCTGAGGCAGGGGAATCGCTTGAACTCAGGCAGCAGAGGTTGGCAGTGAGCCGAGATCTTGCCACTGCACTCCAGCCTGAGCAACAGAGTGAGACTCCATCTCAAAAAAAAAAAAAAAAAGTTCAATTCAAAATTACTCCGTTATAAACTATCTGATTATATTATCCAGAATTTTACAACTCATATCGAAATGCAAATTTTTAAATATTTTTCCCAAATAGAGTCTTAATAGGGTTAAAGGTTGATAGTCTCACAATTATACAGTATTCCGCAATGTAGAGCACTCAGCAGTATCCATAACAACCATTATTATTTTAAAAATATTTTAATAGTAACATTCTTTGAAATAGTTGATGATTTATTGTGACAGAATGAGGAGAACCTAAGAAAGACTATTTATTGATAAATGAATTTCTAACCATGCTGACGGAAAAGCAGCTTTATATTTTACTTTTGAAACAAGGTGATGGTTGTATCTGAAGAAAAAAAGAGATACAAGCTACTATTTCTAGGCTATCCAGTTAAAGGAAAGCACTATGTCAAGCATTTGAAGTAAAAGAATGTTGTCTTCAGAACCCGCACAATTGTGTCTCAGAATACAAAGGAATGTAATACATACATTGGTCTATCAGTCAGAAAACAAAACACTGTAAAAAATCAAAATCATTTAAAATTAGTAGAATTTTAGTCATGTTTTTTGTTGTTGTTGGTTAACATGGCAGAACATGACACAACTGAATATGTTTCGAACGTACTCCTGTATTCAAGCAACAATATTTTCTGTGCATGAAAGAATGTGTATAGGTCATCTAATTAACACTAATTAAAGTTCTAGTTTTCAATATACTCTGAATTATTGGGTAAGTATAACTGATAGTAAAGTCATAACAGTACTGGGAACAGAAATATAGCTGAAGGAAAAGATGTTACTGAGTTTACTGAAAATCTTTAAAAAATTCATAAAGGCAGAAGAGGAAAATAGAAACAAGAATAGTTTATACAGGAGAGTGAATGCAAGATGAGTATAAGGAGAAGAAAGGGGGAAAATCAGCCTTGAGGAATGTCATGATTCATTTGGTGTGGTCCTTTCAATGAAGCTAGAAGATAAATAGTTTATTGTTAGGTTTCTTATGTGAAACTAAGAAAAAAATCTTTGGAAATGTGACTGATTTCTGTGTACAAAACTAATATTATATAAAAATTCTTAGTGTTCTACTGAGCCACTTGTTACCTTAATTTGCCTGAAACCTAAAATTCAGTTTTAAAGAATAAATGAACAAATAATTTACTTTGGGAAAAATAACACCAAAATCTGCTGCTAAATGTAATTATTTGGTGCAAACCTTATTGACTTTTTATGATTAATAAGACTGACCCAAAACTATCTTAATTTTTATATTTCTATATGAAAATTTGTTTTGACAATTTAACTATTATCGATTCAGCCAGATAAAATAGAAATTTCATTTTGTTTGGTTCCTTGATTTTTCATTTTAGCATATATTTCACATTCTACCAATTATGGCAAAGACTGTCTAGATGTTAGCAACCCTGCATCCTCCTCTTGCTACATTAGAAGATTACATATTCCAGCCTCCCTTCCAATTTGGACAGGACCATATTCCTGGGCTCTGTCAAATAATGAGAGTGGAAGTATTTCATATCTTCTTCCAGGACTGGCCAAGAGTCCCCTCTCACTTGCTGTTTGCATATTGCCAATTAAAAGCAAAGAAACCTATGTGGAAATCTGAAGAAGGCCTCGGAGACAGCAGTGCCATGAGATGAAAAGAGCCAGGACCCCTCAACCGTCATGCAAAAGGCCATCCATTAAATATATAAACTGTGGTATGACCCATAAATGAACAGTAATTTTGCTAAGTGAGTGAAATTAGGTGTTTTTATGTAAAGCTAGCATTAATAACCTCAAATGACAACCTGGTCCTTGAAAGGTTTTCTGCTGACATTATTAATTTTTTAATTTAAGATTGTGTTTGGAACTTAGCAAATTTTAGTATTGAATTCAAAAGAAATAACTAAAATAAAAATAGGTTGCGCATAAAACATTATTAACTCAACTGCCTTGTAATCAACCAAGGACTGTCAACTCTGCACATGTTTCTCTTGGATGTTAGCTCTTTAAAATACATCAGGTCTTAAGTGTTCTGAAATACATTACTTCATTTAGTTCATAGATAAGTGATGGCAATACTCTCTGATTACTCATCAACGCCAGCAGCTTTACAGAGCAGAGAGAACTACCTTACCTTTTTGTTAAATTGTCAAATATTATATATAAGAATTGTAGACATTTTGGAATTGGAATGGACCTTAAAGACTACAAAATCATCACACTTGTCAGCTGAGCCAACTATGCTTTAAGGGAGGTTAAGACATTAGTATAAGGATCCAGAGCTAGTTGGCAGCAGAGCTGAGGTTAGTACTATAAGCTCCTGAATGCCTAATTACATTCTTACCTGCAACAGCTTTTTCACAGCAAAGTCAGTCACAGGATGCCAATATTCACATTTCATTCTTAGAGATACTGGCTAGCCAATGACAACTGTTGTTCAGCTTTACTCACTGACACCACCATTTCTTTCCTCCTTGCTCCAGCCAATCACCCAAAGAGAGGATTCCAACTAATGGACAGTAAATCCATACGTTGACCAAGAATCTGCAGGGAGACCTCATATATAAAGATTAACCTGGCCATACTCTTCGGAATCTAAATAGAGAAACACAGACCCACAGCCAGTTAGCAATAGGATCTGATATTAAAAGTATATATAAAGAGAAAAAGACTGAATTAAATCAAAGCCATGAGGGACTATGACAAGTCAAAGTTATAAGGGGGAACTAATACCTAGAGATAAATAAGATTCCACCAGGGGAAGATCATGAAAAAGATTGCTAGAGCTTCCTGAGATCCTGATGTCTATGTTGATCTATTCCAGTACTAATTTTATCATTAAGTCCTCTTTATCTTGCTAACTTATAAATAAGCCTTCTATATCTTACAGAGGCCTAAATGAGTAGCTATGCTTTTACAACTGAAAAAAACATACATGAAAGAAAAGCATTTAAATATGTCCTTCAACCTAATGTTTGTAAATATATATATATAATTATATATATTTACAAATACACATTTACAAGTATAAATATATAATTATATATGGGAAAATCATAAAATTAAATATCAAATTAATTATCTAAAAATTTAAAATTTAATGGGTGTCAAAAATATAAATTGAAGTGCACACACAATGAGAGTGAATATTTACTAAAACTATATCACAAAAAGGTTAATAAATTAATAAAGAAAACATACATATTGATAATAAAAACACTAATGCTTCAATGAAATAATATGCAAAGAAACTGGACTAACAGTTCACAAAAGAAAGACATAGAAAAAGCTGATTAGCATATGAAAAAGTTTAGCTTTACCAAAGAAATGTGATATAGGTCAATTATAAAATATCATTTCTACTTACCAAATTAGCAAACATTTATAGAATATTAATAATATGCTGATAGTGGTGAGAAATATATTAACACATTGCCTATGTGTTCATAAATTGATGGAATAATTCTGGAAAGCAGTTTGGTACCACATACCTATAGCCTTCAAAATGCTTATCCACATTGGCCCAATAATTCTCTTTCTATAATATAACCTTAGTTAGTGATCAGAAATATAAACACATATTTATATTAACATTTTATATTAGCATTTATTATACTGTATCATAATTATTTGTTTTTATAGCCTATCTTCTCCACTTACTCACTTTGATAACTTCGAGGCCTAGCATAGTTCCTGGTACACAGCACCTGATACAGAAAAACTATTTAATAAAAATCTGATAAATGAGCAAATAAAGAAAAGAAGGAAGATATTTAGGATAGTGTTATTTAAAACAATGAAGTGCTAGAAAAAATCCTATGACTATTAAATAAATTATAGTGGACAAATATAATTGCAATAATATATAAGCATAAAATTATATTTTGAGACTTTTAATAATGTAAGGACTTGTTTAAAAGTAAAGGGTAGTCGAAAAGTAGGATATAGCACTGTATGTACAATATGCTCTTGACTATGCTAAAATGTGCTAAAACATGCAAGAAGACTAAAAGAGACATACTAATACATATATATTGGTCAAAATTGGTCAAATATTTTATACAAGTTGATTATTCCTAATCCAAAAATTTGAAATCCAAAATGCTCCAATACCCAAAACTTTGAGTGTGGATGTGATGCCACAAGTAAAAATTCCACACCTAACTTCATATAATCATTCACAGTCAAAAACACAGGTGCACACCACACAGTTTACTCAGTGTCCCAAGGGATAAAAGACCTTCCCAGTACTTTTCAGTGTATATATCCTTTCGGCATACACCCATATTCTTTCATGCAAGCATGCCCACAAAGGGTAATAAATAGCATGTGTGTAAGCTGGATGTGCTTATGGCAGGTTCCCCACAAGGCCCCCATGGGACCAAGACCTATGTGCATTACTCACTATTTTTTTTTTTTTTTGCTTATTCTCTGCTCTGTGGTGTAAAGACATTGAAAATGTCAAAAATATCTGCAGAGATCCCTACGATAATAGTGGTAAGAAAAAGAAGAAGCATTTATGTTTATTGCAGAGCAAGTCAAGCTGTTGGGGAAACTGGATAGCAGCGTAAGTGTGAAAAGTCTTACAGAACAGTATGGAGTTGGAATGACCTCCACATTCTACCTGAATAAACAGGATAAACTGTTAAGTTCTATACTGAAAGTGATGAACAGAAGTTAACAAGAAATAAAAAAAAAAAACAATGCATAAAGCCAAACATAAAGATCTCGATCATGTTTTGAAAAGGTGCATTTGTCAGCTTTGTAGTGAACACATGGCACTTAATGGTACACTGATCGTGATATTTTCAATAGATGATTATAATCTCATTTGGATAGCCTACTTTTATTTAGACAATAAGTCTTACTTCTTTATAATGCATTAGTGGAATAGGGAATCTCAATTAATGACTCAGATGTCTCAAATATTCAACATGTCAGTGTTATCTGATCACATATGTGTCTCTTTACCTAATTTAAAGCATGTCACTGGGACCAGTTACATTGCTTCATAGTTCTAAGTTGCATTGCATCTCTTACCTGAAATTTAGAGTGTGGCAAGGGATGATGAGCAAATGAACATACCCATACCACTGCAAACCATTCCCCAAAGGGAAAGAAGGTATTGGAACTAGCAGATACAGGGGTTAAATTTGGATACTAAATCAGTCCCATAAGTTGTGAAACGTCATTCAAGGGTGGATTTTTCTGCCACAGTAGTAAATGACAATTTTAAAAATCAATATGGTAAACAAAATCAAACACTTTTAATAGTATTCATCCTGGTGACATTGTCATCATGCTGCCTCTACCGACTCCCCATTTTACCTGCCTGTCCCTGTGAATTTGACTGTTTATGTTGGTGCTTGAATATCTTTGCATTGTTCTGCATAGAAATTTATTTCCCACAAAATTTCAGCCATGGTAATTTGCATTCTTGGTAAATAGTAAACATTATTTTAAATCACCATAAAAGACTAAAACTATATTATCATCTCAAGGTTTTACATCCACCAGAGCTTATATCCTTTTATTTCTCTCTCTGGGTTTCCTCCATTTTCTTCCATTCCCACATCTTCTGTTACCTAGCTGGAGCAGAAATTAAACTGATGTCACTAAGATACTAGGGTTAGAAGAAATGCCAGTGCCTTGTTGCATACATCCTTATTAGTATGAGAGATTGGGATATGTATGCTCCCATGGGCCCTCCTTACCAACTCACAGAGCACCTTAATTCTTTATCCCTAATCCTACAACCACAGTTAACCATGTCCCAAATGCTTGCCATTGTTCAAAATAAAGGTACCCTGAAAGGAGATGACAGCCAATGAATCAATGCCCATGCAGCCAGGAAGAAGGGAGGGGACACTGTTCTAGCAACTATGTGATCCAGAGCTGCCCATCTATTGAGTACTAGGTATCACTGCCAGAAAGCCTCATATATGTAAGAAACTTCCAGATGTGTTTGAATCAGCATAAATGTAACATCTCCTATTAGAAAATAATTCCCTGGCAGGGTACCAGTGGGATAGGTTAGTAGTGTTGTTTTGTATGTAAATCATGGTTCATGAGTATCTTCAGCATAAAGCTCTTACTTATTCAAAGCTTAAATAAGCCATGTACAGGCATATTTCTCAGGTGTTGTTACAACTCCTCAAGCAAAAGAAGAACTGTTTCCCTTAGGTTGAGTTCTGGAGGGTTAAGTATCTATCCACCGATTTACTGTGGTTTCTATCAGAAAAATTTGACTTTTAGTAGATAATATTCAAATAGTCACTGACTGCTGAAAATTCAACAGCCAAGCAATTGAATCGTCTGTGGTCAAGGCCTTAGAAAAGTGAGTGGTGGCCTTGTAGAGATGCAAGCCACTTAATCAACAAATAGAGCTTTAGAAAACCAAACAGGAGACAGCCGGCACTGTAACATTCTGTTTTGATGGTGAGTTCATTACATTTTGGAAAACACATACTTGACTTAAGCTTTAGTTGCTGACAGTTCAATGAAAGAGGCCGACACTATATTTGTTTTTGTGCTAAATGTGTATATTTGATGAAACACCTGATTTCTGTAACAATAACCACTACATATACCATAAACATGGGTAGCTACATTTATAGATTAATTAATGATAAATATGCACAGAGAAATCAGGCACTTAGCTAGACACTCAGGCTTCAAATCATTTTTCTTTAACCGATAGGGCACTTGTTGAAATTCTACAAGCACATTTGCTTGAGTTCTCATTGAAATAATTTGGTTCATTTTTCAATTTACTTTTCTTACAAGTCAGAGAAGATTTGCCATGCTAAGGAAATCAGACTTACTATGCCAAAGAAATACAACATTTAGGGTAGACTATTTGGGTAATCATGTATTCTTAAAAGAAGAAAGCTTTTCTAAATAGATATCAGACCAATGAACCTTTCAACAAAGCATTGCATAGACAATTATTAAGATTATAAATATGCATGAAAACTAGAGGTAGCCAAAGATTGTCCACAGCTACTAATATGTTTTGACAGGACTATAATTTTGCTATACTTCAACAAGAGTTAAGGCTAGTCATGAAGTACAAACTGCGGGTTTGCCTGTTTTATATGCTGAACAAAGAAAAATATAAAAACAATTTCATTGAATCAGGATCAAAAGCATATATCAAGGGTATTTAGTCCTTAGAAATAAGCTCGTTGTCAAAAGTACTTTTAAAGACTTAAATAAAGCAAATTTTAATTGTTCATATGAATAAAGAATACTTAAGGTGAATTTTAATGTTCAGTAGATATGCATAATTATGTGTCTATTGTATTGACTTTATATACCCTTATGAAAGCAGATAAGAGCATGTAAAGTTGGTTTCTTCTGCCAAGTAATGTTGATTACATCATTACTGGTATTTTAAAAAATATGTATTTCACTTGATATTGAACATCAATGTAATTTTTTTCCTTTTCTATCCCAAGAACAATACATACAAGTGAAACAACAACCCATACACAATATGGGTACAGTTGTTTGCCATCACTATGAATTCTAGTTTTTGCATTGGGATCTTTTAGGATGAGAAAATTCCGAGTTATACAAGGATTCAAAGATGAAAATGCACTTTTATTGAATCCCTCTTCTTTGCTCCTCACTCCCTCTGAAGTTATCAGAAAGCTTATCACTTGTCAGTATAAACACATAAGGTTAGGAGAAAATGGCATGAGAATGGTACACATTTATTTTTCTGGACTAAACAACATTGAAGACATATTTAAATTCTTGGTCATTGTTCAGTTGACCTTGCTATTGACTTATTTTCGTGTAAAAGTACTGGCTTGACAGTTGCACAGTTGTGTAAAAACATTAAATACTACTACTATTACTAATAGCTAACATTTGAGGATTTAGCATATGCCAGGCACTGTGTTAAGTACTATACATATTTCTTCTGATTTTCTCAGCCAAACACACTATAGGGCAGGGGCAATGTTATTATCCATAATTTGTATATAAAAATATTTGAAAATACTAAGTGTAAAGAGTCTATATAACTAGCACAATGTTACGCAACAGAACATGGATAGAAATCCATACAATCTGAGGGACTTCAGGACCATACTTTAAACCACTATGCTAGCATGTTGTAGATAAAATATGCTGTTGATGCAATATTTAAATGCAAATAAGCATTCACATAAAAAATAAGCCACACTGCAATTGTTTATGGACATGATGAGTTTAACAATGATGAGACCTACAATAATAAAATCTTAGAATATAATGTGTTATAGAGTCATCCAAGTCTAACACATTTTTACTGACTCTTATCATGGGCCCAACATTGTCTTCACCATTGTAGATATAGTAGTTAAACAAAGTTCTGCTTTTATGAATCTAACATTGCAATTAAAAAGCACACAAGAAGAATGGATTTTTTTTTTTTTTTCTTTGAGACGGAGTCTTGCTCTGTCGCCCAGGCTGGAGTGCAGTGGCACAATCTAGGCTCACTACAAGCTCCGCCTCCCAGGTTCATGCCATTCTCCCGCCTCAGCCTCCCGAGTAGCTGGGACTACAGGCGCCCGCCACTGCGCCCAGCTAATTTTTTTTGTATTTTTAGTAAAGACGGGGTTTCACCATGGTCTCGATCTCCTGACCTCATGATCCGCCCGCCTCGGCCTCCCAAAGTGCTGGGATTACAGGCGTGAGCCACCGTGCCTGGCAGAAGAATGGATGTTTTTAGAGGATGACAAGGGCTATGGGGGAAAAAAATAAAACAAACAGCTATAACAATAAGAAGGAAGAATTCCTTTAGCCAAAGTAGCTAAGTAAGGCCTCTCTAAGGAGGAGGCCTTTGAGTAAATGCTGAATGACAAGAAGCAGTCAGCAGTGGACGCAGGTGGGGGCCAAGTGTTCCATCAGAGGCAACAGCAAATGCACAGGTCTGAATTTGATAAGGAGTTGAGTTTTCTTTCTGGAAAAGAAAGATGGTCAGTATGGCTGGAACATACGGAGCAAGAAGGAAAAGGACAGAAACAGAGAAGGCAGAGTGGATCATTTAGGACCTTATAGGCAATGCAAAGGAATTTAGATTTTATACTTTTATGTCAAGTGAGAGAATGCTGAATGGATTTAGATAGAAAAAGCAAAACTTCATTTAGGTTTTAAAAATCTTGGTCCCGGGCAAGATGGCCAAATAGGAGCAGCTCCAGTCTGCAGCTCCCAGCGAGACCCAATGCAGAAAATGGGTGATTTCTGCATTTCCAACTGAGGTACCTGGCTCATCTCATTGGGACTGGTTGGACAGTGGTTGGAGCCCATGGAGGGCAAGCCAAAGTAGGGTGAAATGTCACCTCACCCTGGAAGCACAAGGGATTGGGGAACTTGCTCCGCTAGCCAAGGGAAGCCATGAGTGAGGGACAGTGCTATCAGATACCATGGTTTTCCCATTGTCTTCACAACCCACAGACTAGGAGATTTTCTCAGGTGCCTACGCCACCAGGGCCCTGGGTTTCAAGCACAAAACTGGGCGGCTGTTTGGGCAGACAACAAGCTAGCTGCAGGATTTTTTTTCTGTAACACCAGTGGTGCCTGAAACACCAGCAAGACAGAACTGTTCACTCCCCTGGAAAGGGGTCTGAAGCCTGGAAGCCAAGTGGTCTTGCTCAGCGGATCCCACCCCCATGGAGCCCAACAAACTAAGATCCACAGGCTGGAAATTCTCCCTGCCAGCACAGCAGTCTGAAGTCGACCTGGGACACTCGAGCTTGGTCGGGGGAGAGGCGTCTGCCTTTACTGAGGCTTAAGTAGTCAGTTTTCCCCTCACAGTGTAAACAAAGCTGCCAGAAAGTTCGAAATGAAAGGAGCCCACCACAGCACCACAAAGCCGCTGTAGCCAGACTGCCTCTCTAGATTCCTCTTCTCTGGGCAGGGCAACACTGAAGGAAAGGCAGCAGCCCCGTCAGGGGCTTATAGATAAAACTCCCATCTTTCTGGGACAGAGCACCTTGGGGAAGGGGCGGCTGTGGGTGAAGCTTCAGCAGACTTAAACTTTCCTGCCTGCTGGATCTGAAGAAGGCAACAGATCTCTGAGTACAGTGCTTGAGCTCTGCTAAGGGACAGACTGCCTCCTCAAGTGGGTCCCTGACCCCTGTGCCTCCTGACAGAGAGACATCTCCCAGCAGGTGTCGACAGACACCTCATACAGGAGAGTCCCAGCTAGATTCTGGTGAGCGCCCCTCTGGAATGTAGCTGCCAGAGGAAGGAGCAGGCAGCAATCTTTGCCATTCTGCAGCTTCTGCTGGTGATACCCAGGTAAACAGGGTCTGGAGTGGACCTCCAGCAAACCAGCAGACCTGCAGAAGAGGGGCCTGACTGTTAGAAGGAAAACTAACAAACAGAAAGCAATAGCATCAACATCAACAAAAAGCATGACCGCCCAAAAATCCCATCGAAAGGTCACCAACATTAAGGACCAAAGGTAGATGAATTCAAGAAGATGAGGAAAAACCAGCACAAAAAAGGCTAAAATTTCCAAAAACCAGGAAGCCTCTTCTCCTCCAAAGGATCACAGCTCCTTGCCAGCAAGGGAACAAAACTGGATGGAGAATGAGTTTGATGAATTGACAGAAGTAGGCTTCAGGAAGTGGGTAATAACAAACTACTCAGAGCTCAAGGAGCATGTTCTAACTTAATGCAAGAAAACTAAGAACCTTGAGAAAAGGTTCCAGGAACTGCTAACTAGAGTAATCAGTTTAGAGAAGAACATAAATGACCTGATGGAGCTGAAAAACACAGCAAGAGAACTTCGTGAAGCACACACAAGTATCAATAGCCAAATCAATCAGGCAGAAGGAAGGATATCAGAGATTGAAGATCAAGTTAATGAAATAAAGCATGAAGACAAGATTAGAGAACAAAGAATGAAAAGGAATGAATAAAGCCTCCAAGAAATACAGGACTATGTGAAAAGACCAAACATACATTTGATTGGTGTACCTGAAAATGAGTGGGGAGAATGGAACCAAGTTGGAAAACAGTCTTCAGAATATTATCCAGGAGAACTTCCCCAACCTAGCAAGACAGGCCAACATTCAAATTCAGAAAATACAGAGAACACCACAAAGATACTGCTTGAGAAGAGCAACCCAAAAACACATAATCGTCAGATTCACCAAGGTTGAAATAAAGGAAAAAATGTTAAGGACAGCCAGAGAGACAGGTCGGGTTACCCCTTTCTCTTCTGAAAGGGAAGCCCATCAGACTAACAGTGGATCTCTCTGCAGAAACCTTACAAGCTGGAAGAGTTGGGGCCAACATTCAACCTTCTTAAAGAATAGAATTTTCAACCCAGAATTTCATATCTAGCCAAACTAAGCTTCATAAGTGTGGAAGGAGAAATAAAATCCTTTACAGATAAGCAAATGCTGAGGGATTTCATCACCACCAGGACTGCCTTGCAAGAGCTCCTGAAGGAAACCCTAAATATGGAAAGGAAAAACCGGTACCAGCCACTGCAAAAACATACCGAATTGTAAAGACCATTGACATTATAAAGAAACTGTATAAACTAATGGGCAAAATAGCCACCTAGCATCATAATGATGGGATCAAATTCACACATAACAATATTAACCCCAAATATAAATGGTCTAAATGCCCCAATTAAAAGACACAGACCGGCAAATTGGATAAAGAATCAAGACCCATCAGTGTGCTGTATTCAGGAGACTAATCTCACATACAAAGACACACATAGGCTCAAAATAAAGGGATGCAGAAAGATTTACCAACCGAATGGAAAGCAAGAAAAAAAATAGCAGAGGCTGCAATTCTAGTCTCTGATAAAACAGACTTTAAACCAACAAAGATCAAAAAAGACAAAGAAGGGCATTACATAATGGTAAAGGGATCAATCCAATAGGAAGAGCTAACTAGCCTAAATATATATACACCCAATACAGAAGCACTCAGATTCATAAAGCAAGTTCTTATAGACCTACAAAGAGACTTAGACTCCCACACAATAATAGTGGGAGATTTTAACACCCCACTGTCAATATTAGACAAATCAATGAGAAAGAAATTTAAGAAGGATATTCAGGACTTGAACTTAGCTCTGGGCCAAGCAGACCTAATAGACATCTACAGAACTCTCCACACCAAATCAATAGAATATACAGTCTTCTTAGCACCACATTGCACTTATTTAAAATTGACCACATAATTGGAAGTAAAACACTCCTCAGCAAATGCAAAAGAATGGAAATCATAACAAGCAGTCTCTGAGACCACAGTGCAATCAAATTAGAACTCAGGATTAGGAAGCTCATTTAAAACTGCACAACTACATGGAAACTGAGCAGCCTGTTCCTGAATGACTACTGGGTAAATAACGAAATTAAAGCAGAAATAAGTACGCTCTTTGAAACCAATGAGAACAAAGACATAACATGCCAGAATCTCTGGGACACAGCTAAAGCAGCATTTAGATGGAAATTCATAGCACTAAATGCCCACAAGAGAAAGCAGGAAAGATCTAAAATTGACACCCTAACATCACAATTAAAAGAACTAGAGAAGCAAGGGCAAACAAATTCAAAAGCTAGCAGAAGACAAGAAATAACTAAGATCAGAGCAGAACTGAAGGAGATAGACACAAAGAACACCCTTCAAAAAATCAATGAATCCAGGAGCTGTTTTTTATTTTTAAAACATCAACAAAATAGACAGACCACTAGCTGGGCTAATAAAGAAGAAAAGAGAGAAGAATCAAATAAACACAATAGAAAATTATAAAGGGGATATCACCACTGATCCTATAGAAACACAAACTACCATCATAGAATACTATAAACACCTCTATGCAAACATACTAGAAAATCTAGAAGAAATAGATAAATTCCTGGACACATACACCCTCCCAAGACTAAACCAGGAAGAAATCAAATCCCTGGATAGACCATTAACAAGTTCTGAATTGAGGTAGTAATTAATAGCCTACCAAACAAGAAAAGCTCAGGACCAGACAGACTTACAGTCAAATTCTATCAGAGGTACAAACAGGAGCTGGTACCATTCCATCTGAAACTATTCCAAACAATAGGAAAAGAGGGGCTCCTCCTCATTTCTTGAGGTTGGCATTATCCTGATAACAAAACCTGGCAGAGACAGAACAAAAAAAGAAAATTTCAGACCAACATTCCTGACAAACATTGATGTGAAAATTCTCAATAAAATACTGGCAAACCGAATCCAGCAGCACAACAAAAAGCTTATCCAACACGATCAAGTCAGCTTCATCCCTGGGATGCAAGGCTGGTTGAATATACGCAAATCAATAAATGTACACCATCATATAAACAGAGCCAAAGACAAAAACTGCATGATTATCTCAACAGATGCAGAAAAGGCCTTCGATAAAATTCACCACCCCTTCATGCTAAAAACACTCAATAAACCAGGTATTGATGGAACATATCTCAAAATAATAAGAGCTATTTATGACAAATCCACAGCCAATATCATACTGAATGGGCAAAAGTTGGAAGCATTCCCTTTGAAAACCAGCACAAGACAAGGGTTCCCTCTCTCACCACTCTCATTCAACAAAGTATTGGAAGTTTTGGCCAGGGAAATCAGGCAAGAAAAAGAAATAAATGGTATTCAAATAGGAACAGAGTAAGTCAAATTATCTCTGTTTGCAGGTGACATGATTGTATATTTAGAAAACCCCATCGCCTCAGCCCAAAATCTCCTTAAGCTGATAAGTAACTTCAGCAAAGTCTTAGGGTACAAAACCAATGCTCAAAAATCACAAGCATTCCTATCACCAATAATAGACAAACAGAGAGCCAAATCCTGCGTGAACTCCCATTCACAATTGCTAACACGAGAATAAAATACCTAGGAATACAACTTACAAGGGATGTGAAGGACCTCTTCAAGGAGAGCTACAAACCACTGCTCAAGGAAATAAGAGAGGACACAAACAAATGGAAAAAGATTCTAGCTCATGGATAGGAAGAATCAATATCATTACAATGGCCATACTGCCAAAAGGAATTTATAGATTCAATGCTACCCCCATCAAACTACCACTGACTTTCTTCACAGAATTAGAAAAAGCTACTTTAAGTTTCATATGGAACCAAAAAAGAGCCTGTATAGCCAAGACAATCCTAAGCAAGAAGAAAGAAGCTGGAGGCATCATGCTACCTGACTTCAAACTATACTACAAGGCTACAATAACCAAAACAGCATGGTACTGGTACCAAAACAGATATCTAGACCAATGGAACAGAACAGAGGCTGCAATGGGGAAAGGATTCCCTTTTTAATAAACGGTGTTGGGAAAACTGGGTATCCATATGCAGAAAACTGAAATTGGACCCCTTTCTTACACCTTATACAAAAAGTAACGCAAGATGGATTAAAGATGTAAACATAAGACCTAAAACCATAAAAACCCTAGAAGAAAACCTAGGCAATACCATTCAGGACATAGGCATGGGCAAAGACTTCTTGACTAAAACACCAAAAGCAATGGCAACAAAAGCCAAAATTCACAAATGGGATCTAATTAAACTAAAGTGCTTCTGCACAGCAAAAGAAACTATTATCAGAGTGAACAGGCAACCTACACAATGGGAGAAAATTTATGCAATCTATCCACCGACAAAGGGCTAATATTCAGAATCTACAAAGAACTTAAACAAACATACAAGAAAAGAACAAACGACTCCATCAAAAAGTGGGTGAAGGATATGAACAGACACCTCTCAAAAGAAGACATTTATATGGCCAACAAACATACGAAAAAAAGCTCATCATCACTGGTCATTACAGAAATGCAAATCAAAACCAGAATGAGATACCATCTCACACCAGTTAGAATGGCGATCCTTAAAAATTCAGGAAACAACAGATGCTGGAAAGGCTGTGGAGAAATAGGAACACTTTTACACTGTTGGTGGGAGTGTAAATTAGTTCAATAATTGTGGAAGACAGTGTGGGGATTCCTGAAGGATCTAGAACAAAAAATACCATTTGACCCAGCAATCCCATTACTGGAAATATACCCAAAGGATTATAAATCATTCTACTGTAAAGACACATGCACATGTATGCTTATTGCAGCACTATTCACAATAGCAAAGACTTAGAACCAACTCAAATGCCCATCAATGATAGACTGAATACAGAAAATGTGGCACATATACACCATGAAATACTATGCAGCCACAAAATGAATGATTTCATGTCCTTTGCAGGGACATGGATGAAGCTTGAAACCACCATTCTCAGCAAACTAACCCAGGAATGGTAAACCAAACACTGCATGTTCTCAGTCATAAATGGGAGTTGAACAATGAGAACATATGGGCACACGGAGGGGAACATCACACACTGGGGCCTGTCGGGGAATAGGGGGCAAGGGGAAGGATAGCATTAGGAAAAATACCTAATGTAGATGACGGGTTGATGGGTGCAGCAAACCACCATGGCACATATATACCTATGTAACAAACCTGTACGTTCTGCACATGTATCCCAGAACTTTAATAATAATAATAACAATAATCTTTCTAGCTTCTCTTTGAAGGATGGATTGGAGAAGCAAAACGAGTAAAAATAGGGAGACCAGATCGCAGGTTATCAGTGCAGTTGACATAAGTGATGATTGTGTCTTGGACTACAGTTTATGTGAAGGGAAATGGAAAGATCAGAATATGTCATAGAAGTGAAGTCAACAGGGTTCGCTTCCTTATATTGACTTACAATGGTCTGCATATAATCTTTACCCACTAACCTTGTTTGGTTCTTGGAGGAAATACAGAATAGATTTAATCCCTTAAGATTTTAAAAAGCAGGACACATGACCTCTCTTAAATATACCTATTTCCAGACTCACAAGCCCTACTTCCCTCCAACTATCTTCTGATATCTTTTTAACTTTACTGAATATCCTGGATACCTCCCATTGATTATCTTCCTTTTTGGCAATGTCTCTTTTAAAATGTGGTGTCCAGAACTGAACGAAGCACTTCAGGCATTCCCTGACAACTATAGAGTCCAATGGGGCGATTTCCTTCCAGAGTGTACTGCATTTCTTTTAATAAAGCCTAGGGCATATGCATTTCATGCTTAACAAAGGAAGGTAGTGGTAGGACAATATAGTTTGAAGAGTCAAAACCAGGATTACCACCTGACTATTACTGGAGAATATTTATGAAAGTAGATTTTTGTGTGTGTGTGATAAAGGGAAGTAGAGCTATGGAGAGTATGGTTTTCTTGGCAGATGACAATCTTAAGAGGAGGTGCTAAATTAATAATTAAATAAACGTGCTGCTAAAAAGATCTGCTGGGTTTGGAAGCGAAATGAGGAGAGCACATGGCAAAGCAGGACAGGAGAGTGATTGAGCAAAGCAAGGTTAATAATGAGAGATGTTTCTGAGGAATGAGGTGAGTGCAGTGGAAAATTCAGGTGAACATAAAACAATTATTTCAAGTTGAAAACAATGGTAAACATGATTTTTGCAGTCAAGTTCTCTGGGTTCTTTAAGGACCTTAATTGGTTTGACTCCATGTTTTGCATCGTCACAAATGATACTTCGTGAACCATATTTTAATCACTACAAAGGAGATGTCTTAACTATGTTTTAGCTAATTTGTTTCTTTATCAGTTATTTCTATTCCGTGGTTCCACAGGACACGGAACAGTCCTTATTGTTAATAGACAGTAAGTCTATTAACTCTGAAGCAGTCTAAGGATGTGAGAATTTGTGGCATATTAAAACTGTCTCCTAAATGCCAGATCTGATTTTTTATCTTTGTTATATTTCATTTTTATTACTCCATGCAGAATATTGCCTTATTGTGTGAATGAGCATCTGAAATTGGGGGAAGACCATGAGATGGTGAAGAGGGACATTTTGAGAGGAAATTAACTCAATCCCTAAGAGGAAATGTGCCATATTCAATGAATGAAAATATATCATTCTATTTATCCTCATTCAGGAAAGAAGGCATTATACACACAGTACTTTTCTCAATAAGGAAATGAAATCAGAAAAGTTAATATTTAACTCTAATCTTTCTTAAAATTTATGCTGAAAATGTTGAGTTGGCGTAGACATAAATAGGAAGGTCCCAGCCTGGCTTTGGTATCAGGATGATGCTGGCTTCATAAAATGTGTTAGGGAGGATTCCCTCTTTTTCTATCGATTGGAATAGTTTCAGAAGGAATGGTACCAGTTCCTCCTTGTACCTCTGATAGAATTCAGCACATTTTATGAAGCCAGCATCATCCTGATACCAAAGCCAGGCAGAGACACAACCAAAAAAGAGAATTTTAGACCAATATCCTTGATGAACATTGATGCAAAAATCCTCAATAAAATACTGGCAAACCGAATCCAGCAGCACATCAAAAAGCTTATACACCATGATCAAGTGGGCTTCATCCCTGGGATGCAAGGCTGGTTCCACATACGCAAATCAATAAATGTAATCCAGCATATAAACAGAACCAAAGACAAAAACCACATGATTATCTCAATAGATGCAGAAAAGGCTTTTGACAAAATTCAACAACCCTTCATGCTAAAAACTCTCAATAAATTAGGTATTGATGGGACGTATCTCAAAATAATAAGAGCTATCTACGACAAACCCACAGCCAATATCATACTGAATGGGCAAAAACTGGAAGCATTCCCTCTGAAAACTGGCACAAGACAGGGATGCCCTCTCTCACCGCTCCTATTCAACATAGTGCTGGAAGTTCTGGCCAGAGCAATCAGGCAGGAGAAGGAAATAAAGGGTATTCAATTAGGAAAAGAGGAAGTCAAATTGTCCCTGTTTGCAGATGACATGATTGTATATCTAGAAAATCCCATTGTCTCAGTCCAAAATCTCCTTAAGCTGATTAGCAACTTCAGCAAAGTCTCAGGATACAAAATCAATGTACAAAAATCACAAGCATTCTTGTACACCAATCACAGAAAAACAGAGAGCCAAATCATGAGTGAACTCCCATTCACAATTGCTTCAAAGAGAATAAAATACCTAGGAATCCAACTTACAAGGGATGTGAAGGACCTCTTCAAGGAGAACTACAAACCACTGCTCAATGAAATCAAAGAGGATACAAACAAATGGAAGAACATTCCATGCTCATGGGTTGGAAGAATCAATATCGTGAAAATGGCCATACTGCCCAAAGTAATTTATAGATTCAATGCCATCCCCATCAAGCTACCAATGACTTTCTTCACAGAATTGGAAAAAACTACTTTAAAGTTCATATGGAACCAAAAAAGAGCCCGCATCGCCAAGTCAATCCTAAGCCAAAGGAACAAAGCTGGAGGCATCACGCTACCTGACTTCAAACTATACTACAAGGCTATAGTAACCAAAACAGCATGGTACTGGTACCACAACAGAGATATAGATCAATGGAACAGAACAGAGCCCTCAGAAATGATGCCGCATATCTACAACTATTTGATCTTTGACAAACCTGACAAAAACAAGAAATGGGGAAAGGATTCCCTATTTAATAAATGGTGCTGGGAAAACTGGCTAGCCATATGTAGAAAGCTGAAACTGGATCCCTTCCTTACACCTTATACAAAAATTAATTCAAGATGGATTAAAGACTTAAATGTTAGACCTAAAACCATTAAAATCCTACAAGAAAACCTAGGCAATACCATTCAGGCCATAGGCGTGGGCAAGGACTTCATGTCTAAAACACCAAAAGCAATGGCAACAAAAGCCATAATTGACAAATGGGATCTCATTAAACTAAAGAGCTTCTGCACAGCAAAAGAAACTACCATCAGAGTGAACAGGCAACCTACAGAATGGGAGAAAATTTTTGCAACCTACTCATCTGACAAAGGACTAATATCCAGAATCTGCAATGAACTCAAACAAATTTACAAGAAAAAAACAAACAACCCCATCAAAAAGTGGGCAAAGGACATGAACAGACACTTCTCAAAAGAAGACATTTATGCAGCCAGAAAACACATGAAGAAATGCTCATCATCACTGGCCATCAGAGAAATGCAAATCAAAACCACAGTGAGATACCATCTCACACCAGTTAGAATGGCCATCATTAAAAAATCAGGAAACAACAGGTGCTGGAGAGGATGTGGAGAAATAGGAACACTTTTACACTGTTGGTGGGACTGTAAACTAGTTCAACCATTGTGGAAGTCAGTGTGGCGATTCCTCAGGGATCTAGAACTAGAAATACCATTTGACCCAGCCATCCCATTACTGGGTATATACCCAAAGGAGTATAAATCATGCTGCTATAAAGACACATGCACACGTATGTTTATTGCGGCACTATTCACAATAGCAAAGAGTTGGAACCAACCCAAATGTCCAACCACGATAGACTGGATTAAGAAAATGTGGCACATATACACCATGGAATACTATGCAGCCATAAAAAATGATGAGTTCGTGTCCTTTGTAGGGACATGGATGAAACTGGAAAACATCATTCTCAGTAAACTATCGCAAGGACAAAAAACCAAACACCGCATGTTCTCACTCATAGGCGGGAATTGAACAATGAGAACTCATGGACACAGGAAGGGGAACATCACATTCTGGGTACTGTTGTGGGGTGGGGGGTGGGGGGGGCGGGGACAGCATTAGGAGATATACCTAATGCTAAATGACGAGCTAATGGGTGCAGGAAATCAACATGGCACATGGATACATATGTAACAAACCTGCACATTGTGCACATGTACCCTAAAACCTAAAGTATAATAAAAAAAAAAAAAGGAAGGTCCCAAATAAAGCTTCCAAAACAGTCTTTTTTAAGACAAAATATTCAATATTCACAATCTAGAGTACAGTAGAATACAATCCAGGAACCAAAAGAAGTATACCATTTAATAAGAACTAAAACAGCAACAATATCTCATTTTTAATGCTTTCTAGAACTTGTGAGAATTTTATGGAAATTAATCCACTCGTCTTTACAGCTTTCTGAAGAGTAAGTTGAAATAAAAAGGAATAATTTACAAAAAAACTGGCCATCTATTAAAATCTTACTATGTGCTAACCTTTATGTTTAGTGGATTATCCTGATGCCTCAGAAAACACCGCAATTCATCCTTACCAACTGACATAGACAGTATTTCAAAACATTTAAATAACAAAATCATTATCTAAATTCCTTAATGAGGTACCCAAGTACCACACTTCATTGTACTTCTTGAGTAACCTATAACATCTATATGTTAAATTCTGCAGCTTCATCATGCTATGTCAACTCAATGTCTATAAGGAGATTTTAGGTTTGACTAATACCATAAAGATGTTTGAGGAAATAAATGTTATTATTAATATATAAGGAAGAAACAATAGATTCAGTGTAAATATTCTAAATACTTTTGGCAAAACTCTGCCCCAAAGGTTAAGGCCACTGTTTTGGAGATTGAAAACCAGTTGAGGTTTACAAAACAAAGGATAAGAATCAGTTTATTAAGAAATGTTAATTTTTAACCTGGACTGAGACAATTTTTATTGAATGTTTCATAAACTAAGTGGAGGTGGTTTATAAGTTGCAGACAACACTAAGCTCTTCCAGTTAGTGAAGAGGTAAACTGATGAGAGTACAATGTAGCAAGATAATCTGAGACTATGAGTTGGCATAAAAGTGGTAGCCAGATTCCTCGGGGAGAAAGTGCAAAGCAATGCATTTAGCTATCAGTTATATTGCTTAAAAAGACTAGATCTGAGTGTCTTTTGGGAGTATTTATTCAAGACATTGGAGCAATTGTTTTTATAGCCAAAAAGATTTTTTAAAAAGTCAAAGTGCAAACATTACTTTGCCTTTTTATAAGTAAGACCTTCCATTTGCTGACACGGTATATAATAAGGCAATAACTAATTAACATTCTACTAAAAACAGAGTCAGTATGTCATTTGGAAGTAGAATATGTTGTTTCTAGTTCTGGCTCAAGTGCTTACTATTTTATTCAATAAGTCATTCATTTAGTCATTCATTCAAAGCAAGATTTATTAATCGGACACTCTGCTTGGTACAGGTAAGTATGTGTAGATGATAAAATTACATTCTCTATCCTGAAAGAGCTAATGCTGTATAGGCGAGATGAACAAAATAGCAAACAATGACAATATAATACATTGTCAATACAAGTTTATGGAGCAAATATAATACATTGTCAATACAAGTTTATGGAGCAAACATAATACACAAGAGACAAAATTATTTCAGATGAGGGTAGATGTTTTGTAAGTAGTTCAGTGTGGCCAAAGTGTGAGGTACAAGAAGAATGGCAATAAAACTGAGATATAAGAGGAAGAGCTGGTTTATCAACAACCTACTAGGCTAGGCTAAGGTGTTTGTTTGTTTGTTTTAATATAGCTAAGGCAATGAAAAGTCATAGTGAACTTTAAGGAGAGGTGGGCGATGGCAATTGTTAAATTTATATTTCCAAAAGGATAGTTCAATATGGTTATGAAAACTAAATTGGATTATATTCAAGTTTGGAGACAAAGGAAACATTAGAGTACTACTGAAGAAGTTTGGATAAGAAATACGAAGGACTTTTTAGGAAAATAAAGAGAAAAATAGCAGGATTTGATGACCTATTAGAATAGGAGATATGTAAGGGAGGAACCACGGATAAACCCCAGGTTTCTGGGTTGGGCAACTGGGTATTTTATGAAAATAATATTACCAAGGTAGGAAAAGTAGATGTGTGTTAAAATTTGGGACCTATTGATATTGAAGAAACAATATCCTCCGAGAAAGGAAATGTGCACAAAATGTTTCCACAAAACAAAATTCTAGACATAAAAGTAGATATTTATGCTATAGACACCAATTTTGAAATTATGAAATTGGATAGTTTAAGCCAAAAGTTTGAGTGAGATTTAAAAATGTTGTCTAGTAATGGAAACTTGAGACCCTTTAACACCATACCAGCAATAGGACTATTTATAGATAGATACAAATGTGTGTGTGTATATATATATTTATATTTTAAATTTAATTTTAAAGAAATATAAATTTATTTTATATTTAATAAAAATAATAAAATTTAATAAATATAAATATATTTATATATTTAAATTTATTTTAAATTCCACATTGAACATTTATTCAAAATATGTCCTTAGATTATAATGGAATTAAAGAAGTAATTGATAACAAGAAGGTATCTAGAAAATTATCAAGTATTTGGAATTTAAACAATACACTTCTAAGCAACCCATGGGTCAAAAGTAAAATCTCAAGGGAAATTAGGAAATATTTTGAACTGACTGAAAATGAAAATACAACATAGCAAAATTTGCAGGAGGCAGCTAAAGAAATACAGGAAAATGTACAGTATGTAATACTGTATTAGAAAAGTATAAAGGTCTCAAATCAATAATCTAAGTTTCCAGGTTAAGAAACTAGAAAAAGAAGAGCATACTGAATACAAATTAAGCAGAATGAAGTAAATAATAAAGAGCATAAATCAATAAAATTAGAAACAAAAATAGGGAAAAATCAATGAAAACAAAAACCAGTGCTTTGAAAAATCAACAAAATTGATAAATTCTAACCAGTCTGACAAAGAAAAAAGAGAGAGATAAAATGCAAATTACAAATATCAGGAATAAAAGGGATGATATCAATACATACCCCACAAACTGTAAAATAAAATTAGATACTAGAAATAACTGCATATTTTAAATTCAAAAAATAGATTACATGGGCCAAATTCTTGAGACACAAACTATCAGAACTGACTCAAGAAGAAATAATCTACAATTACTGAATTGAGATTGTAGTTTAAAATCTTTCAATAAAATGAAGACCCAGAAGAATTCTACCACACATTTAAGAAGAAAAAAGTATTCTGCATAATGTCTTTCAAAAAATAGAAGGTAACAACTCACAAGGCATTCTATGAGGCAAGTATTACCCTAATTTCAAAACCACAGAAAGACTTTGCAGGAAAAGAAAACTATAGACCAATCAATATCTCGTATGAACACAGACTCAAAAATTATCAACAAAATATCAGAAAATTATATCCAACAATATATAAAAAGAATAATATACCACAATCAAGTGGGTTCTTCTTTCCAGGGATGCAAACCTGGTTCAACATTGAAAAATCAAACAATATAATTCTCCACATTAAGAGATTAAATAAGGAAAAATATACGATCACCTTAATACATGGAGAAAAAGCTTTTGATAAATTTCAATATGCATATGTGATTTTAAAAATCCTTGGCAATCTAGTAATAGAGAGAACTTCCTTAATCTGTGTAAGAGGCCATCCTTAAAATACAAAACAAAACAAAAAACAATTAACATCATACACAACTATGAAAAACTTAATGTATTCACTTAAAGATCTGGGACAAGGCAAGAATGTCCTTTCTCATAATTCCTTTTCTATATCCTACTAGAAGTCTTAACTAGTCCAATAAGTCAAGGATAATAAACAAAAGACATATAGCTTAGAATAGATGAAATAAAATTGTCACTCTTTAGAGATTTTTTTTTCTTTTTTTTTTGAGATGGAGCCTCACTCTGTTGCACAGGCTGGAGTGAAGTGGAGAGATCTTGGCTCACTGCAACCTCTGCCTCCCAGGTTCGGGCAACTCTCCTGCCTCAGCCTCCTGAGTAGCTGGGACTACAGGCATGTGCCACCACACATGGCTAATTTTTGTATTTTTAGTAGAGACATGGTTTCACTATGCTGGCCAGGCTGGTCTCGAACTTCTGATCTCAAGTGATCTGCCTACCTCAGCCCCCCCAAAGTGCTAGGATTACAGGAGTTAGCCACCGCTCACTATTTTCTATATGCTTACAATTACTTCAAAAATTTTCAAAATACCCTTAACAATAGCACCTGAAATGAAATATTTTGATATAAATCTAAAAGCATAATATCAAGGTCCATATGCTAGAAATTACAAAACACTGATGAAAGAAATGTCAAATCTATATAAATAGGGAGATATACTGTGTTCATGTGCTAGAAGAGTGAATACTACTAACTTGTTAATTCTCTCCAATTTAATCCATAGATTAACACGAAGCAACTGAACATTCCAGCAGACCTTTTGTAGATACCAACAAATTGATTCTAAAGGAACTACAATAGCCAAACAATTCTGAAAAATAAGAACTGGAGAAATCACACTACCTGATTTTAGGACTCACTATAAAATTACATTAATCAAGACAGTGTGATATTGATGAAAGATAGATACATAGATAGGTGAAACAGAATAGAGCCCAGAAGTAAGCCCTTGCACATAGTCAATTGATTTGTAACAAATATATAAAAACAATTTAATGGAAAAAGCCTTTTCAACAAATGGTGTTAAAATAATTGGATATATGTAGGCAATCTATTCCTCACACCTAATGCAAAAATTAGCACAGAATGCATCATTGACCTCCAAACTATAAAAATTCTAGAAGAAAATGTAGGAGAAAATCTGCATGACCCTGTGCTTGATGAGATTTTAGAGACATCACCAAAAACACAATCTGTAAAACAAAATATAAATAAATTGAACTCTATCAAAATTAAAATCTTCTCTGCTAAATACACTGATCCAAGAATAAAAAGACTGGAGGTAAATATTTGAAAATCACATTTCTGACAAAGATCTTGTATCTAGATTATAAAACAAATTCTCTAAACACAACAGAAATAAAACAAACAACCCAATAAAACAAATTGCTGAAAGATCTGAAGAGGCACTTTACCAAACAGTGTATATGAATAGCTTATAAATACATGAAGAGACAGTTAATAAATAAACTGCAAATTAAAACTATGTGCTACCATCCACATCTATTAGAAGGATGGGGGTTGGAGGAAAATGGCACTACCAAGTCCTGACAAAGATGCAGAATAACTGAAACTCTCATACATTGCTGGTGGGACTTGAAAATGGTACAGTCTCTTTGGAAGACAGTTTAGAGGTTTCATATAACGTCAAACATATATGTACAATATGACTCAGCAATCTCACTTCTATTTATTGACTAAAAATAATTGGAAACTTCATGCAAAAATCTCTATATAGATATTTATAACAGCTTTCTCATAATCATATGCATGCCTTTTAAATGGTAAGTTAACATACAAAATGTGGTACACACATACAATATAAAAAGAAACAAGGCCGGGCATGGTGGCTCATTCCTCTAATGCCAGCTCTTTGTGAGGCCAAGGTGGGCAGATCGCCTGAGGTCAGGAGTTCGAGACCAGCCTGGCCCACATGGTGAAACCCTGTCTCTACTAAAAATACAAAATTAGCCGGTTTGGGTGGCAACCTAGCTACTCAGAAGAGGCAGGAGAATCACTTGCACCCAGGCAGCAGAGGTTGCAGTAAGCCGAGGTTGAGACTGTCAAAAAAAAAAAAATGAAAAAAAATATTCTGCATGGATGAATCTTAAATGTATTTTACTAAGTGAAAGAAACCAGACCCCAAAGGCTACACATAGCTTGAGTACATTTATATGGTACTCATATAATTAAGCAAAATTAGATACATAGAAAATAGATTAATTGGAAAGATCAGTACTGCATTTTGACTACAAAAGGGACAGTACAAGACAATTTTTGCGGTGATGGAACTCTTCTGTAAGGAAATGTGGTGATAGATGTCTGACTCTATATCTTTGCCAAAAACTCATAAAAGTGTGCATCAAAAAGAGTGAGATATACCATACATAAATTTAAGAAATGAACCAAAATGTTGGAGAAACCCAAGAAGGAATGCAAACTATAAGGATGAATCTAACTGTATGAAATGTAAATTACGTAACCACACTGAAGGAAGTCAGGAAGAAAGCAGTTGATTTCCGTAACCTTGGGCAAAATACTTTTATTAATATTATAAGGCTGAAGAAGAAAGATCTGTACAAAAACTAAACTATAGTTGATAAATGTAACTTTCATAGGTGTATCATTTAGCATTTATAAAATTACATGTATATTAGGCTTGAACAAATAAGTAAATGTATTCTAGATCAGGAGAACTAGATTGCTGATGTGAAATAAAGAAGTTACAAAGAAAGAAAGAAGGTTAGTGTGAATACTGGGTGGCTAGAGTCAAAGTTATCAGTATGGTCTCATGGATTTTATTTTAGATAGATTAGATAGAGTGATACTATAGAGATGATAGATGTCAGAGATTTGTGTTCATGCCTGGGTATGTACACATATATATATTCCCTAGCTCTATTCACTGAAAGGAATCCAACACAGGGGTATCTCCATGCAATGAGCAAAATTGGTGTCTAGATCTCTGGGCTTTTAAATATCATTCTCCAATAAAGCAATCAGGGTTCTTTGAAGAAGAAGTTGATTTCAAGGCTGGAAAAATACAGGAACAACCTGAAGCATCTTGTACTAGAAAGTAAAGAGGCATGCAATAAAACAAGTTGTTTAAGGATGAGGGTATCATTTCCCATTGACTCCTTATCACTAAAATCAGAAAAACTTGAACAACAAAATAAATGATGATAGTATTCTACTATAACTGAGAAAATAAATATCCTTGAGTTGATACCATGATAAAAATAAGTGAATAAATAAATAAATTAGATAAAAGGAATGACACTTCCCTATAGAAAAAATTCAATTAATAAATGAAAGGAATGAGGAAAAGAGAAAAAATCACAATTGAGACAGCATGGTAATAATTGATATAAGCAAGATTCACCTGCAGATGCTAAAATTAGCAGTGAAAATTTAAACAAAGGCAAGATATTTATAGATTCTCAAAGTCTCTTCCTCCAAATATTTATTAATTACACAGGGTAAAACAATTAGTTTACAATGTAGTAAACAACATATACCACTTTAGCCAACTGATCAAAATTATCATCATACGTATCCATATAACATCACTGACTCACTTATTTGACACCCTGAGAAGGCATGAAGCTCCTGTGGCATTCTTCCCCAAAATGCATAACCTTGATCTAATTATGAAAACACATCAGAGCTTGGAACCAACCCAAATGCCCATCAATGATAGACTGGATTAAAAAAATGTGGCACATATACACCATGGAATACTATGCAGCTATAAAAAGAATGAGTTTATATACTTTGCAGGGACATGGATGAAGCTGGCAACCATCATCCTCAGTAAATTAACACAGGAACAGAACACCAAACACCGCATGTTCTCACACTCATAAGTGGCAGTTGAACAATGAGAACACATGGACATAGGGAGGGGAACATCACACACCAGGGCTTTTCAGAGGGTGGTGGAGAAGGGGACAGAGAGCATTAGGACAAATACCTAATGCATGCGAGGCTTAAAACCTAGATGATGGGTTCATAGGTGCAGCAAATCACTATGGCACATGTATACCTATGTAACAAACCTGCACATTCAGCACATGTATCCCAGAACTTAAAGTAAAATAAAAAAAAAAAAGAAAACATATCAGACAAACACAAGTAAGAACATGCTGCACAAAATCCTACCAGTGCCTTTTAAATATTATTAGGTTATGAATGACAATGTCACAAAATAGAAGAGACTAAGGAAACATGACAGCAAAGTGCCAAATCGGATCCTGGATTGGATTCTGGGACAAAAGAAGCACAGTGAAATCAGAATAAAATCTTCAGTTCAGTTTATAGTATTGTATCAATGTTTCTTTCTTAGTTTTGATGTATACTATGATTATGTAAGACGTTAACTAAAGGGTAATCTGGGTGATTGAATATAGAAATTCTCTGCCATGCTTTTGCAACTCTTGTGTAAGTCTAAAATTAACTCAAGATTAAAAGTTGAAAAGAAAGTATTGCTGAGGCTATGAAGCAACAGGTACTCACGCACTGATGTTCATCATCAGTATAAAATGCAAATAGTTACAACTACTTTGGAAAACCACTTAGCCTTTTGTCAAAGTGACTCTAAATATGCCCTATAATGTATTAGTAACAATTCTACTTCTAGGGATATAACATGGATTTGCATACTTAGGTGCTTCAAAAGATATGTACAAGAGTGTGCATGGCAGCATTATTTAAAACAACAAAAAGCTAGAAACAAGCCCAATATCCATCAATAGAAAAATGGTACATTTTGGCACTTTCATACAGTGAAATTCTGTGCAGCAACACGAATGAACCCACTACTGCCACATGAAACAACATGCATGGTTTCCATAAGTGTTATGTTGACTGAAAGAAGCTAAACACAAAAGAATATGCCTAAAACCATTAAAATCCTACAAGAAAACCTAGGCAATACCATTCAGGACATAGGCATGGGCAAGGACTTCATGTCTAAAACACCAAAAGCAATGGCAACAAAAGCCAAAATTGACAAATGGGATCTAATTAAACTAAAGAGCTTCTGCACAGCAAAAGAAACTACCATCAGAGTGAACAGGCAACCTACAGAATGGGAGAAAATGTTTGCCACCTACTCATCTGACAAAGGGCTAATATCCAGAATCTACAATGAACTCAAACAAATTTACAAGAAAAAAATAAACAACCCCATCAAAAAGTGGGCAAAGGACATGAACAGACACTTCTCAAAAGAAGACATTTATGCAGCCAAAAAACACATGAAAAAATGCTCATCATCACTGGCCATCAGAGAAATGCAAATCAAAACCATAGTGAGATACCATCTCACACCAGTTAGAATGGCAATCATTAAAAAGTCAGGAAACAACAGGTGCTGGAGAGGATGTGGAGAAATAGGAAGACTTTGACACTGTTGGTGGGACTGTAAACTAGTTCAACCATTGTGGAAGTCAGTGTGGCGATTCCTCAGGGATCTAGAACTAGAAATACCATTTGACCCAGCCATCCCATTACTGGGTATATACCCAAAGGACTATAAATCATGCTGCTATAAAGACACATGCACATGTATGTTTATTGCGGCACTATTCACAACAGCAAAGACTTGGAACCAAGCCAAATGTCCAACAACGATAGACTGGATTAAGAAAATGTGGCACATATACACCATGGAATACTATGCAGCCATAAAAAATGATGAGTTCATATCCTTTGTAGGGACATAGATGAAACTGGAAACCATCATTCTCAGTAAACCATCGCAAGGACAAAAAACCAAACACTGCATGTTCTCACTCATAGGTGGGAATTGAACAATGAGAACTCATGGACACAGGAAGGGGAACATCACACTCCAGGGACTGTTGTGGGGTTGGGGGAGAGGGGAGGGACAGCATTAGGAGATATACCTAATGTTAAATGACGAGTTAATGGGTGCAGCAAAACAACATGGCACATGGATACATATGTAACAAACCTGCACATTGTGCACATGTACCCTAAAACCTAAAGTATAATAATAATAAAAAAAAATATGCATTGGGTAATGTAATTTACATGAAATTAAAAATAGGCAAACTAATGTATGGTGTTAGAGGTTAGAAAAGAGTAGCCATCATAGCAGAGGAGGAAGGATCTCACGTTAGGGAGGGGACAAAAAAGATGCTCTGGGATGCTGGTAAGCTTCCAGTTCTTCAGCTGGTAGTTGCATGAATGTATTCATTTTTGGAAAATTCATGAAGCCGCACACATTAAGATCTGAGTCATTTTTGTCTGCATATTATAAATTTTAATAAAAGTAAAGTTTGTTTTTATGTGTTAAGACAAAGGATTATTTGGTTGCTCTGCTGAGAATATACCTTAAAGATACCGGAATGGAAGCAGAGTGATCAGTTAGGAGATAATTTCACATTACAAAAATTTAAACTAATTTATGAGGTTTTACAAAAGGAGAAAGATAGAATACTGGATTGCAACAGCATGTAAACGATAAGAGATTATTGAAAATTGTTCTGAAGTCCTAATATTCCTCAGGAGTAGGTTAAGATTGATTAACCTTTGTTAATCATGAATGTTAAAATATCAGAAATGACCACTAAAGGCATACAAAGAAATTTAAAAATAGATTTTCTTCCTCCAAAGAAGTAGAGGAGAAAAACAGAATGAAGGAAAAAAACAATTGAAAAAAGGCAAGGGAAAAAAAAAATCACAGAAAAGTGAGAATTAGAAACCACAAAGTAAGATGGTAGAAACAAGTTTGAATATCAGCAATCAAAAATGAATAAATGAGCTGACTTCCTTTCAAAGAAGAGAAGAATTCTCAGCTCAGGGAATAAATCCAGTCTTACGCTGTTTTCAAAGTGGCAAACCTAAAATACAAGCTGTTAAAAGGCTAAAAGTAAAAAGATGCAGAGATATACTGAGCAACTATTAATCAAAACAAAGCTAGGGTATCTGTTTAATTTTATGCCAAAGAACTCATAGAGATAAAAAGGGAGTGGGGATCATGACTTAATGATAAAGTTTCAATATAGAAGACCTATGTATTCAAAACTTGTAGCAACTTGTAACATAGCTTAAAATTACAAAAAAAAAAAAAAAAAAAAAAAAGGCACACTAGAGCTACAGAGAGAAATAGATACCCCAGCACTGTTTCAACACACCTTTTTATATTATTCTTAGGTAAAGGAGACAAAAAAAAAATGATGACAATAAAAAGGTGGTGAGAGTACTAGCTTCACTTAGAGGAAACACATAGGTCCTTGGATCTGACAAATAGAAAATTCCCATTCTTCTCAGGCACACATGAACCATCTTTAAAATGGGTGAGGGGCAAATACTAGGTAATTCTCTACTAATTTCAAAGAACAGATATCATCCAGATTGTGTACTCTGACCATGATGAAATTGCTACAAAACAAAAACAAAAGATATATTTTAAATCATATACTTTAAAGTTTTTTTAAAAAAGCATTACTCAAAACTCATTAACAAAGAAGATATCATACTGAAATAAGAATTTTGAACTGAACACTAATAAAATTACCTCATATTAAAACTTTGCAACACAATACAAGTAAATCTTTGAGGGAAATTTTTGTCTTAAATGTTTTACAGGCAAGAAGCTATAAACAAATTGCAAATCAAAAAAAATAAATAACTAACTATTTTTAAAAGTAAGTAAGAACAGACTACATCCAGATCAATGATGAGGAGACACAGGTGGTGAGAGAGAAAAAAGAAGTCTCAAAAAAGAAAAATGTGGCCGTTATTTTTATTTTTTGAAAAAAATGTTGAGTATAGAATTGTGGAAGCACAGATTTGTAAACAAAGGCTGAAGACAGCTCAGTTGTAGAGATAGGAACTTCTGAGAGAGGGAAGCCCTCACTTGTAGCTCTTTAGGACTGAGAAAATAATCATCTGCCGTCATGGAAGGGCACAAGAGAAGGGCACATGTTCTTAAGTGAGATTCAGGCCTCAGCTCAGTAAGAAGGTGAGAGGAGCTTTCTGTGAAGAAACCGAGGGTGTGGGAACCTTTGTTTATCATGATACAGAGGTCCCAGAGGAAGGAAAGAAAAGAGTTGGAAGGGAGTAAAGAAGTGGGAAAGGGAGTCCGGGAAAAACTGCATGCTATTAATAGTATTAATAGTACTAGAATGAGCGCACGTGAGAGGAACAGACATGAGGCTTTCTTATGGACTTTGGTTAAGAGAAAGAAAATGTGAGGCACAAGGTGTTTTATGTCCCTAAGGCTCTGAAGGAAACTCAGAAGGAATGGTGTATTAACGCTCCCGCAGGCTAAAGATCCTGACATGCTATAAGCTTGTTGATTCTGGCAAAATGTAGCCCTTGGCCAAACTTCCAACAGAACACTGTTACAAAATAAGAACTTTCTGAAGTCCTTCTGGCAAAAAGCAGCAAATCACAGGACTCCGGTGACTCTCAGAATCAACTGAGAACTGATTTGGTCACATGTCAGTGGAAATCCACGCCTGTTCAGGTGATAGTTTTACTGGTTTCCAGGACATTTTCCTGGTATGAATCTCTGGCAAGAGTGGATTTTGGCCTCAGTTGATGGAGGTAGTTCAGTTTGTTTCAAAACTTAACAGTTGTGTGACCTAGTCTGAAATATTTAAAATTTCTTAGTTTTTTCCCCTTTATATTTAAAATTATAAAATTGATACAGGGTCCTCGAGATGACTGCTGACAACACAGAATAGTGCCTAGCCTTGAAGGTGCCTGCTACATAGGAGGTAGTTCATAAATTATAACTCATCATTAATATTAACACTTGTTGCAGATTATCACTTATCTACAAGTTACAAGCATGCTTAAGTGCTTTAAAAATCACCAGTCCTTTAGCACACAAGTACATGACAACCACTACCCCTTAGCCAGAGTCTACCAGATCAATAATTTCACTGGCTTTACTGCATCCTGTTGACCAGGTCCAGCTTCCACTTCAAAGCTACCTCACGTTGTCCACACTGATACTGCTGCCATCTCTCCCAGGGGATGTGGGGAGGGACAGTGGGACAGTCAGCAGCCTTTTGTGCTGCCCTTTATATGCTTGCTCTAATTCTTTTATGCTGTGCTCTGCTTGCCTCTCTTTTATCCCGCTCTTGGTTCACTCATTTAACAGTTATTGAGTGTCCGTGTACTAGGTTGGATACTAGGGATACAAAGTTGACAAAGGCATAGTCATGCCCTTATCACAGTCCAGTGGGAGAAGGAGATGGGAGCAGATAACTGCAGTGTAATTAGGTAAGTGCTAATGGAAGGTTTCCATGGTACTTTTGGGAGCAACTAACACTTCTGGGGCAGACAGACAAAGTCTAACAGAGGTATCTGAGCAACTTTTAAAAAGGTGAGTAAGGGGATTACCAATCCAGGAGATGGAGGTGAGGATAGGGAAGGAAAAGAGAAAGAAAAGAAAACTACCAGAGACTGAAGCATTTAGCAGAGAGAGGGTAGACGGATTCCAGTAGAGAAAAGCATGGGCATTTAACTTCACTGCAGGATTTTAGGGGGAGGCTTAAGAAAAATAAAAAATGAAATTCAGGAAAAAAATGAAGTAATATTTCTCAAGGACATATTGCTTGAATTAGAAGAAAAAGATTTCCATAAGATTGTCCAAGACAAGAACATATGTGTTCACTATAATTTCCACTGGAAAATTGAAGTCTTTTAGATTCATGTTATACTTTATAGAAATGCAGTGGTGAACAAAAATTATCAAGGCATAATTAGGCATCATTTGGGAAAGTTTTAGTTTAGCTTGCATAAAACATACTTTTATTCTTTTTCTGCCTTCTTTGGTGAGTAGGTAGACTGCATTAGACTCTGAGTGGCATTGTAATGAAAAGAAAAAGGATGACCATGGCAACCCAATGTCCCCATTTACATCTCCAAAGCCTTTACATTTCTTTTACCTTGTGAAAAAAATAAAAAGTTTAAAAGACTTTTACCACCTCTTTTGCCCCCATCAAAAAGAAACATTATAGCAAAGTAGGTCCAACCCAATGAGAACCAGCAAAAGACAACTTTCTCACTTTCACGTTCACTCACAAGACCAGTGGGTTACACAGGAGTTGCTGGGAAAAGCTTCTCTCAAGAGTTATTGAGCAGAAACTTCCAACTCTAGGCCCTGAAAGGTAACCATACTATAAAATAAAACAGAGGAAAAATGTCCTAGGACTGATAAGGAGCAGGAAGACTATGTTAATTGTGGTGAAAAATGACCCAAAACATAACTTTTGACTGCTTTTTCAGTTTTCTTCCTTGTCCCTAGATCCTCTCCCTAGCTCTTCCAACAAATACCCAGTTCTTGTGGGTTTGTAACATCTCGTTATTCCTGAAGGAACAGATCTGGAAGAAGGCAGACTTTTCTGTTAAGCCCAAAAATTCTTCAGGGTTCCTGGTAAGTTGATATTATATTCCAGACCAAGAAAATAAGAGAAGAAAGGCAAGATAAATTTTGTATTATTTTCTCACAAATATTTACAGGTCAAAGTCTCTAATTCTTAGCTACTGCTTAGGGTTGTCATGTGTCAGCAGGGTTAGCTTGATTTGTTTCATCTTGGTTAGAAAGCTGGTGTCAGCAATTCTACTGAATATTAGAAATGTGTTTGTTTCCCAGACATATAGACCATACACACATCATGTCTCTTTGTCCTGTGGAGTTTTATTCTAACATTTATGTTGAGACAAAGATGGGCCCTATTTACGTTCTAAATCATTAGTACAAGAAGATGTTTTAGTGATCATCCAATGAATGAAACCACTCATTTTTGTGGAAATTGAAACACCTTAACTTGGTATCTAATATTGCGGAACAGTGAACAGTTTAATTTTAACGTGCGTAAGCTACAAGAGTTTCAGTACCTTTAAGAAGAAGAGGAGGGGATACTTTAATTACTGTAAAGCAACTCATGATCATAAAACAAATATTTTCATACTATTTTGTAAATAACACTAAACTCTTTTTATCTCCGTCAGCCTCAACCACGTGGTACCATTTTGCATGCAGACCACTCAAGGCTGAGGAGCATTAAATTTAATTTGTGCTAAAGTTGAAGGTGGAAAAGCGTGAAATTAACTTGATACATTTTTATGGCATTTTCTGTCTCCTAGCTTCTCTGAGCCTTTCCAATCCAGAATGATTTGATTGGCTGTGTCAGGATCTCCCCATCCCTGGAACTTCCCTCTACTCTCTGTTCAGTGAAACTTTGAGGTCTGTGTATGTGTAGCCCATTCTACCTTTGCCCATGGGCGACCCGGCTGAAGAAAACGCTGATTTATTTGGGTTGGTATTTACTTTGGCCAAGCTTCAGTCTGTGCGCTCAAGGTTCACTCTTCTTGGTGATTCATCCCTTTCAGGAATATGTGTGTGAACAGCAAAAGATGAGTCAATTCATTCAAGAAATCATTCAGCATGGTCCAAATAGCTTGCAAAGATTTCGAGAGAAAGCTAAACCTTTTATAAGGCTATACGGTAAATAGTAACTTTCCAGCAATCAGTCGCTAGCATAACACCTACAAACTTTCAAGGTTTTTACAGATATGCCTCAATCTCTGGGGATAAAGCTGAGATATTCCATATTGCATTCATCAAGGAAGCACTTCTACACAATTTAAAAAACCCATAGAGCAAGAGCTGATTGAAGGCAATTATGTTTAGAAAGAGAGAGACAGATGGAAATGAGACTGTGGGTTGCCTACTGTAGATTTCATTTAGTGACCATTTGTTAAGTGTTATAAAAAATGTCTACACCAGGAAATGTAAGCACTCCTATCCTATTATTACAAGTCTTGCAAGACATTGCTATCAATTCTGTTCATCTTCTGATACGATCATTCAAATAGTATTATTTAAATAACATAGTTGTACAGAGATTTTGGAGTTTCAGGAGGATAGTTTTGCAGTGGTGTATATTTGCAATATTGAAGAGGATAATAAAAACAAAAATGAAATGTATAAATACTACAAATTGAGAATTTAACCTTATTACATTAGTATTTAAAAGGTAATGGTGAATGAATATTTTGTGCATGTTTACAGAAATAACCATGTAGTAATTTTGTAAAGGTACCTATTTAAAATTTATTATGCTCATGACCATGTGTCTTTTCCAGTACTGGCCAGTGTTCCCTTAAAGAAACTCTTTTACCCCAAAAAATAATTTATCTTTTTTTCAAGAGAACATGTTTTTTACCCCAAATAGGACTTGTACTCCACTTGCTGATACCCAATACAAACCAAATCTTCTGCATTCGTTGATTCTGTCTGCTATACAGGGACGTTTCCACAGGTGGTGGGCTCTAGTGGTGCAAGTGTTATGTGACATCATGCATTCATATCTGATACATGTAAACAAATAAGTTTACATTGGCTCATGCCTGGATTCTATCAAACTTATAAATAAAGGCCTTCCTGTTTCTAAAAGGACTGTAGAAAAATAATCAAATGATTCAGTCTCCTGGCAAGGCCTTTCAAAGAAAGATTAAAGGGCTTCATAATAAACCTATAATTTGGGAAAATAAGATCAGTGCCTTTCCATTAATATTGGAAATATTAAGAACACCAATAACATGGAGAGAAAAGGTAGAAATAAGAGAATATTTATGTGTTCAGAAAGAAGGGGTAGACTTATTTGTCCTTTAAAAGAATAGTTTAATAAGAAACTCACAAGATAGGATTTTTTTATCCTCGTTGAACAAATGAGAAAACTGAGGACCTGCAAAATGTTACTTGTCAATAATTATACAAATAGAATATAGCAGAACTAAGATGGAACCCAGTTCTAACAATCTTCAGAACTTCATCCTTGTAAACTTAGGGAAAGTATCTCAGAGAAGGTTATGTATATGTTAAAGTTTGAAGAAAGAATTAAAGCCTGATTTATGAACACCTAGGTAAACATTGGAGAAAGAGTATTCTAGACAGAGGGTGAGTAATTACAATTATAGCTATAGTTTATAGCATTTACTGTGTGTTAGACACCTAATACACAAAGTACATAACTATTAAATAAACATACATTGAACCTCATAACAATCTAACAAAGTAAGAAGACAAAATGAAGGCCAGGTAAGGTTTCAGAAATCCATTATAGTTATGACATGTCACAGCCTGACTTGAAGCCAAGTCTGAAGGAACCCCAAAGTCTGTGCCCTTTCTAAATTCTTACAGTCACTAGCATAGCTGGATGAGAGGTGATGGGAGGAAAAATGGTAGAATTGAGGCTATTGAGTAGAACAGAGGGCAGGTGACAAAAAGCTGTGATAACAAAGCTAGGGTGTTTATGACTTATTCTTGACTAATGAGAAGTCTTTGAAAGATATTAAATGAAGACATGACATGATCATATTTGTGTTTTAAGGTCATTCTGGGTAAGGGATAAATTGGAGAGGTTCACTCAAATTATGAGGCAGAGACCTGTTTGTGGACTATTTAAATCACCCAAAGCAATAAATACTATTTAGTTAAGTAGCCATGGAATTGGCGTAGACAAGGAGGGTTCTAAATATATCGAAGAGGTAAAATGACAAGGTATAGAGACCAGCAGATTTTCTTGCCAAGAAAGAACTCTATAGTGATTCCAGGTCTCTGATTTGATTACTGGAAAAATCAAAGACTATAATGGAGATTAAAGATATACAGTAGTCATTAGGAAGCAAATAAATAATATCTAAGAAAGATCTAACTATCAGCCTAGGTTCAAAATTCATGAAAAAGTTTTGGTGTAGTGAAGATTAGAAAATGATATTATTAGAATAAATTTGGAGAACACATGAGAAAGCAAATTGCATTGAAATTACAATATAGAGCTGGGCACAGTGGCTCACGCCTGTAATCCCAGCACTTTGGAAGGCCAAGGAGGGAGATCACCTGAGGTCAGGAGTTCAAGACCAGCCTGGCCAACATGGTGAAACCCCATCTCTATTAAAAATACAAAAACTTTCCAGGCATGGTGGTGGGTGCCTGTAATCCCAGCTACTTAGAAGGCTGAGAGGGAGGATTGCTTGAACCTGGGAGGCAGAGGTTGCAGTGAGCCAAGATTGCACCACTACCCTCCAGCCTCGGTGACAGACTCTATCTAAAAAAAAAAAAAAAAAAAAATTACAATATAGGTGACTTTTGTATTTACAAGCACTTTACTTGTGTTTATGTTTAATTTTGTCTACTTCACATCCATAAAGCATACATTTCTTGACAGCAAGGATTTTATATTCTTGTTACCACTCAAATCTCAGCACATAGAATAGTCCCCAGCATAGACTAAGAACTCAGTAAATATGTGTGGGATGGATGACTGTGCATTGCATATGCTTGAGATCCTGACTAGAGGAATCCTCATAGTTTATGCAGCATCTTCAGCCAAGTGTTAATGTGCTGTTTATTTCCTGTCCTGATGAATGAAATCAGGTTTATTTCTGACATTCTGACAAATAGGAAATGTGATAACAAAACTCTCTGAACTCTGGTGCTACCTTCTTCCTCCAAATAATGAGTACCAAATAAATTTTCATATTAGGCACTCTTCAAACTCCCTAGAAAAATCATTAATACAAAGTGATGATACAAAGGTTAGATTATTGATTCATCAATTAATATTCTTTTAACTTTTCTGATAAGAGATGGTCTCTTCAAGGCCACCGATAGCCACCTAATCTCTACTCCTTTTCCTAATCTATATTCTCCTTGTTGTTTCATTTAACCTTGAAGATAGCCCAGCATGGCCAGGGTCTCAAACCCTCCAATTCAATCTGCTCTAATGGAGTCAAGCTGAAGGTAAAGATAAGATCAGAAACAGTGAGTCTAATCTGCCTATATGGGAGCAAAGTCAGCAAACAGGAACCAGCTCAGAGACCAAGAAAACCAAACAAGGTTATTAACCCGCATCAGAACACCAGAGAGAGAACAAGAAGTTGGTTCCAAGATGAAAAATGCAAGAGAGAAGCAGATTGTGGAATGAAAGAGAGGACGTTCCATGTTCATATTCACCTGATTGTACTTAGAGCCTCACCCTTCCTTTCTATCTCTGCAGGGACCTTCTGGAAAAGCTTTTCATTCTGTGCACTTTTCTTTCTCTGGCTTTCTTTGTCTCTAGATTTTCTTTGTTCTGTGCCTGATCTGTCATAATCCTCTGAGATTTTACTCTCATTCCTCTGCATTCCCCCCTAAAAAAATCTTATTTTCTTACAATTTCAGATATCCCATAATACTAATTATGGCTAAGCGCCTCTTTGTTTCTATGTGGATCTTTTCTTGAATCTTTGTTTCATATCATTAACTGCATACAAAATATCTCTACTTAGAAATGATATTGCAATTTCAAACTCAACTGTATGAAAATAGTTTTATTGGTATCTTAAAAACACATTTCCATTGATAATACCACTATTTGAGTACTCCTCACCTTGTGTTCAGATTACTGCAATGCATTCCTATCAGGTAATTCCTCCTTCAATCTCCTGCACCTCAAATCCAACTTATTAATATATTCAAATTTAAAAGAATTAAATTCCATTTTTAGCATATTATTCCTCTGATTGAAAGGAAAAAATCTTATTTTTTTTTACAATGAAATTTCTTAACTTAAAATCAGTTGAGAACTCTTGCTGTGTTTGAGGTTACAAAAGTGCTTAACTAGAGACTGTAACAACACTATTCAGCCAACAACAGGGGTTATTTTTAGAATCCTACTTACCATTAGAATTCTAAATTTGAACCTAGACTTGCAGGTTACTGTGAGGACATGTTTGTCGATGTTGGAGAATGCAACATATTATATTTAACAGTTTGTTTTCCTAGTTTGTTATTTCATGTATGTAGGTATAATATACAATTGTATTCCTGCCCCACCCTTGAAAATCTAGTGGATGAGCCTAGAAAGAAATGTGAGGAATCTGATAAGACATGAGCAGAGGCATAAGCTTCAGCAACTGTGGTGGCAACAGCCACAGGGGAATCTATGAGGTGAAGTTTGAAGATCTACTAATACATTTAAGTTAGAAGATTGAGGAATAAAGTCTATATTCATTAACCCATCATTACTAACCCTTCATACAGTTCATCAGACATTCTTTGCTCATGCTTTTAAGATGGAATACCATGCTCTGCCTCCCCTTTCCCACTTCACCTCACCTGCACCTCACATACCTTGACTGCTTTGAATTTTTCTGCAAACCCCGAGTACTCAAAATTCTATAAACTCCTACTCTACTCCCTATACTACATTTTTCTCCTAACTCCTAAGGCACATTTTTCTCTATCTTGGTCATTTGGAAATTAGCATTCCCAATTTTATTCAGCCTTTTAAACTTCTTAATGTTATAAACACCATATACAATCGCTCTTCTAGATTGTGATCTTGTTGAGTTAAAGTACCATGGCTTACTGATCTCTCTTAGTGAAGAGGGAATGTACCCAACCATGTTAAATACCCAGATGAAGTGAGTTAAAGTTATTTTCCCAATGTTTGTTTCTTATGGGTGTTACCTGAAAAAGGATTTAGCGTTAAAATAAGTTTGGGCAGTTTTTACAAAGTTAAGCGTGTTTCTTTACTTCAATGCTTATCAGAGCCTTTAATATACTATTAAATATGGTTAATATCTAAAAACGAATAATAATGAAGAGTTGACCATATTTATTGACCTTTTTTTCAAGAATATCTTACACAGCTAGTGTTACATAATATACTTTTGAAAAGCCTGGCTTAAAAGCTAGTCCTCAATCAACTATCTACATATATATTATTTATATGTAGTATATAATTCCAAATTTTCATAGGTATTCAAAAGGCTAGTTTTACCTTGACATCCCCATTCCAACTCTGGGAAATTGTCCAGACTCTACAAAACTCCTACCTGATACGCACATTTCCTGCTCACTCAGTCTTTAGAGATAAACATTCAGGTCTCTTTTACAAAGTATAGTGATGGACTGATCTCCAGGTCCACTGATAAAAGATCCAGAGTGAATAGCTTTATATCAAAACATAAAACATTAAGATTCCAGTTATTAACTGGAATGTGTTAAGGAGGCAGATGAGAGAATCTTTCGCTCTGAAGAGCATCTGATTTTTCATGTCTAAAAATGTTTTTGACATCTGTGAGGTGGAACTTATCAGGCTTTCTTAGGTTGTAAACATCCTGCGGACAGACACAACAGCTTTCTTAGTTTTATAAAGTATCTTAAGAGAACATCATCTAAAAATATTGATAGTAACAATGAACGGAATGCTTTTTGCTCCCTCCCTCACAGAGATGCTGTGAAAATTAATGACAGGCAGTCTGATAAGTTTCTTGAGCTCCTTTGGGTAAGATCATTAAAGTACTTTCATATAATGATGTTTTTGTCTAAGCCTGTAAGCATTTGTAAATTATATAATCTTAATATACATGGTCAGTGAAGCATTAACTTCTTTGAGAGGCAGACAAAGTTTATGATTGGCATGTGTGTCTGAACATTAAGAAGCTACTTAGGCTGGGTCCAGTGGGTCATTGACTTAGTAGTTCTCTTTTCATTATTTACAGATATCAAAGTAATCTAAATTTTGGCATATCACCTTCAGGGTCAACAGTAAGGAAGATGGCCAGTCCCAGAAACACTCCCACTATTATCTTAGCTGACCTGCAAGTAACTACATTGAGAAAAACTCTATCTAATTTGTGATAATGCCATGGAATTAAGGTTTCCATTAGTACTCTCAGACATTGTGGAGTATTTTCCTCAAATACTGTCACCTTCGTTTTTTCTAATTGAATTTCTCACTTTTGAAGCCAGAGTTTCTTTTATCAATACTGTTATTAGCATTTGCATTCCTATTTTTAACTCCCATTTCAAGGCATGCCTTGAAAACATTTTGTTGAAAGCAGTTATTTGCCATGTTTAGTGTGTTGCAGTTTGGCAAAATTGAAAAAATACCTCTACTGCATTAGTAACATAAGAACAAAAATGTATTTTATCACTTTGAGTATGTAAACACTCAGAACAGAAAATCAAATAATAGAAAGAAGAGGAGACATAGTCTAATGGACTCAGCAGAGAATTAGGAGCCAAAAATATCTCAGCTCTAACCTTGGCTCCGATACAGGGTTCTATGTCCTTGGGTCTGTTCTTTTCTCTTCATGGAAAAGAAGAACTGAAAAAAAAGTACTTCATTGTGGTAGAAATGGGGAACAGTAGTTGGAAGAATCACAGACATTTCAGTATGATTTAAAGCAAGATTTTCACCTTAGCTGTACCGCTGTTATATTTCTATCAATTGCTGTCACAAATTTGACACTGTCTCTGTTCATGCTGCCATAATTCTAATTGTTTTGTCTCTATATCCTTTGAACTTGAAGGCTTTCCGGGTACAAATAAGTCATTTGAAAGACCTAAGTTAAACAGCCTTATCCTTTATTCTTGTTATGACAGTGGTATGCAGTTATACATTCCTTAAGGAGACAACCAGTTCAGGAAACAGAGTATACATGCCTTATGGTGTCAAGTTTTTCTTAGGGTCTGACCAGGTTGAATATATTCTATTACACACAGTCACCATCTGTGATGTTTGGACAGAAAATAGAACACAAAGTACCTCACCAGCATCTTGTATAAACTTGTCATTTTAATTAGTGAGAGACCATTTGTGTGAGGGCTTACACATCACCTCATGAAAAAAAAATTATCTCCTCACATCAGCAAAACATTCCAAAACACAACTTGAAGGCAGGAACTGTGTGCTGCTCCTCTGTATTTCCAGCATCTAACAAAGTTTTGATAAAAAGAGTGGCCAAATAAGTGTTTATTAAATTGACCTGTATAAGATTAAGTTTCTCTTCCTAACTATATAAGTAATAATACTTATCCGAGCACCAGTAAAGGGAAAACTAATGGGTAAAAACAAGAAAGAAGCTCCTTTGAGGTTCACTTTCACAGATGCACCTGCTGTTACCTTAGCCACCATCTCCTCCTCCCTCTCAGCACACATGGGCACAGAGTGGACCACAGTGAGGACTCTGCTATTAGGGAACTCTTCTCCAGATGCAGTATCTTGGTGTTCTTGACAAACTGCAGTGCAGTACATGTCACCTCCTCTTCTGTCCCCACTTCTCCTATGGGTCTAAATAAGTTAGAAAGTATCTCCTCTTCCCACTACAATGGGCTTCTCAAAATTTCTCTGTGCAGTAGTGGAAAATGTCCCTCAACTACTTCAATCTTTCTCTACCTTGCAAGTTCACACTACCAACCCTCTACTGTCCCCCAAGCTAAATGGACAGATTGCTGCCTCCCCCAGAGTCTTCCTTTAGCCAGTTAGACCCTTTCTGTTGGAAGGCTTCCTCTGCAATGGAAAAGATACAATTTGAGTAAATCACTACAGTTACTGCCCTAAAAGTATCCTTTTATTTGGGTTTTTGCATAAAGACACCACCATATCTTTGGAAGATAAAATATGTACATACTTCCAAATTAAATTCCTTTTAAAATTCATGAGGTTCTTGGGGTTCTATATATAAACTGGAACTATTAGGGAATAGACTTTCTTCCCAGAATATTCCTTTGTTGGACCTCTTTCCTTCCCTGTCTCACTCAAATGAGACAAAGGCAAAATGTTACTGTCTCCCAAGGAGCTTGGTGTTACCAAATGTGCAAGTGGAAAGCCCCACATAAAGCTTCCTTTCCCAGACAGAAAGGGAAGTACAACGTTATTAATACTTTTAACAGGAAGTAAATCTGTTTGGGGACTTAACTGCTGTATCCCAGCAATGAAAATATGGGGGTTCTAGAACAGGCCAGGGCGATTTCTTAGTCTTTTGCCAAGCCAAAGTCTCTCAGTAGGCAGTAAGTTTAGTGGGACATGGGAATAAAATAAATCAGAGACCCCTACCTATGCCAGATGGTAATAGATGGTAGATGGTAATCTGGCATAGTTAGAGATTTTCCCCCATCTAGTTATGCAGCTTGGTGTTGACTTCAGTGTTAATAAATTGAGGGTGGAAGAAACAAGAATAGACAGGAGCTCTAAGTTTACTGGGTAAAGGGGGACAGATTAAAAGAGACAGCATTTCCCTTTGAAAACTCTTGATATAATGGGCTCCAACCATATATTCTTTGGAAGAGCTTTGACATTTCCCCTTTCTCCTCATACTTTGACAAGGGAATTCTTTCATTTTCTGCCTGAGCTCTTAGAGAGATGGCTATGCAAGAAAGCAACAAATGGAATATATATGGCATACGCTTTTCACTTAGCCTGGGACAAGTGACTGATCAAACTCTCATTCTAAAAATGAGAATATGGGGTGCTTTAGGTATGATTCCAAGCTACCAACATGGTAATATAGATAGAGAAGTAAATATATGTAATAGCAACAGAGAGTAAACCTAAAATGCTCACAAACTGTTAAGCATATATGGACCAACAGAGAGGTCAAGAGCCCAAAGGAAGCACAAATTCAAAACCATTGCTTTCGTGTCATCTACAACATTCAAAACACAAGGTTACATAAAACTGGGGGTATGACAAAAATTAGCAAAGTACACTAATCACAGTATGATAGGCCATTGAAATACTGTGTAAAGTTTCAAGCATCTTATTACAGGAAAAATATCAAAGAGTTGAAAGGTACAGAAATGACAACAAAATGATAAATGTTATCAATGTTTATAACTGTGAAAAAAGCATAGAAAAATAGGTTTTTTTCATTAGAAAGGAAGAGATTAGAAGAGATAATTATTGAGGTGTCTAAAACTCTGATGACTATTGAGAAAGGAGAGACAGGAAATGGCTCAAAAGCAAAAGAGAACATGAGCAGAAAGAAACAAAAGACTGCATTAAAGGGAATTCAGAAGCAATGTATTTGCAGAGTGTAATTACTATGGTCTGCAGAAAAGGCTACTGATATCAGACGGGCAATATCCAAATCCTGAGTGTATTTTTACAATGAGTCAGATGAGGGTTTTGTTTGTTTTCATTTGCTTTTTGTTTTGTTTATGGCTGTGAGAGGTGGGAATGAGGGGGACTCGGTGGGGAGGGTAGTGGGTCAGAGGTGGGAGAGGGGATACTCTATAAGGCACAGAACCTACTTACAGGGATTGATTCATCAGGACGACATGGCTCCTTTCCTTCCTGAAATGCGAGCTGCTCTCGTTCATTAAGTTAACACACTGATCTGGCAGAGCCACATCCTGGAATCCTAAAAACATCAGCTTCCATCTAAACTTTTCATTTCTTATATGCTTAATTTGGCTTAGTCAGCTTGATGGCAAGTTTGCAATATTATAAATATGCATATGGCCTGGTATCTGCCACCCATCTGATCCTGACTTAGTTGCCTATAGGAAAAAGCATAAGCCAGATAGGATGTGCCGGTGGGCAAAGCTCCAGGTTTGGAGTTCAGGTTCAGTCTTGATAAATATCTGATAATACTGACTGCTTATGTAAACTGCTCAGTCCCATAAAGCCTGTGACCTTTCTTCAATCACCTGACTAGGTCTACTTCGCTCAGGGTAGAGTAGAAATTTTAAAAGCAACCCACACAAGCCACAGTTTTACCATAATTTTGCCTACTACTGTTATAAAATATTTTGACACTCAAATGTCTCATCGTTCAGGGTCAAACCAACACTTATGATTCTCTATGAAGATGTATGCCCCTACATTATGCTGTCCCCAAAAATTAAAGGTATAGAAATTCAGAAAATAGCCTTACCACACTGGGTGCTTGTGTCACATCAGTGCATCCACAGGTTGGTAGTATCACAACAAAAAGTCTCTCCCCTCAAACTAATTCAACCCTCCTGCATCCACAAGATATTGCTTTGCTAATTTTCTTCTAAAATGTCAACCTCATTTTTCCTTGAACCTGTAAATGTTTTAAAATACCTCCCAAAGAACCTCCTCCTGTAGTAACAACTATATCCCATCCCTCTAAAAAACTTCTCTCTGTGGCAAAATAAATAAATTAATTAATTTTTTTAAAAAATAAAAAGAACAAACTCACAGACTCTGCTTCTTTGAAGTCCCCAGCACTCATTTAGGCCTCAGCCTCTATTTCAAGATTTAGTTTGAACATCATTTGTGGTGCACCTTCTCGATCCAGTCTTCTCCATCCAACACCAGTCATGGCTAAGCATATTTTGGACTACATGCCCAAAGCATTTTGTAAAAGTCTCCGTTAGAGTTTACATCACATGCTATCTCTGTATGGTTTGTGAGACTGCATTTCTTATTCAATTCTGAACTCCATAAGGTCAGAAATGATGTCTTATCATTTTGGCCTCCCCTAGTAGAATGATTGGTACGTAATAGATATTCAATAAATGTTTATCAAAATCAATAAAGTTGTGTTAACTGTTCCCAATAAGGGTGGCCGCTGATGGTTGGGAAAGAGAGCCTGCTGGTGCTAAGGTCTCAATATTTGTATTCCCCTACATTCATATGTAGAAACAGTTCCAGTGTGAAGATACTTGGATGTGGGGCCTTTGGAAGATGTTCAGGTCATGAGAGCAGAGTCCTCATGAATGGGATTACTGACTCTATAGGAGATCCCAAGGAAACTCTTTCCCTTTCTACCACATGAGGACATAGCAGGGTGCTGTCTATGAAGCCAGAAGAGAGTCCTCACCAGACACCAAATCTGCTGGCAGCTCCAGCTTGGACTTCCCCACCTCCAGAACTGTGAAAAATATATCTCTGTTGTTTATAAGCTATCCAGTCTATGGTATCTTGCTATAGCATCCTGAAAGGACTAAGTCACCAGGCAATCACTTTTACCATGAAAATCAAGAAGAAGGTGAGATTGGACAACTTTTTCTAAGGTAGTTAGGAAAATTACCATGAATTTAAGCCACTAGAAAAAAGTTTTTAATCCATACTCTCCCTCCCCCACCAAAAAAAGTGCAAAAATTCAAGTTTTTGAGCAAATGCTTACTAACCAACCCCAGAAGGTATTTTAGAGGTGTCTAGATCTGAATTTTCTTAGAGAAGTTTAATAGTAGCAACACATGTGGTATATGGAGCATTTTTTCCTAAGTGTTTCCATCTTTATCTTGGCATATATTTTCACAAATCTAGCCAGCAGATATGAGAATATACTGAGATTTCATTTAGCAGATGAAGAAACCAAAGACTCAAGATGTTAGGCAATTTTCTCAGAATTATACAATGTGTCAACAACTGATTGGTATCCAGTCTCCTAAATCCACGCTGCACGTTCTAGCAACCTAAACTTGTCCTCTTTATAAAGGATTCTCCTTTCTCATTTCATTTCTTTCTTTTATTAATGCATACATTCATTCATTATAAAAATATTTTATTAAGACCTATGATAAAAGAAAAAGAATCATCAATTTAGTGTTCAGAGGTTTGACCTGGAGTTCTTCTAACACATATGTAAACATTCAAATGCAGCCGAATATAATGAAAAGAATACTCGGAAGATCTGGGCGCGATTCCACTCCACTGCTTTCTGGCTAAGTGATCTTGAGCAAGTCATTTCACTTCTCTGAACCTCAATCCCCTTTTCTACAAAACAGAAATAGAAGTATTTATGTGATTTACTTCATAAGGAGCTTTTGAGATGGAAAATCTGAAACCACTTTGTAAAACATAAAAGCTATATAGTGACATTAATAACATTTATTGAATGTTTACTGTGTGCACAGTGATGCCATAGATATTTTATAGACATAGACTAATTTTAATCCTCACAATGATCCTGTGAGGGAGCCACTATATTATTCACATTTACAGATGAGAAATTCAAGGAATGAAGGAGTTAGGTAAATTTTAGAAAATCAAACAAGTAAGAAATGGAGCAAGGATTGAATCTAGATCGGGAAATGCCCAAGACCATCTCTAAACCACTTAATTATGCTGGTTCCCAAACGAAGACACTGAGCATTTTCATGTTCTAGGATCTTAGGATGTATTAACTCATGCAATAACTCTTTGTATGTATTATTCCACTCAATCCCCTCTACAACCCTCTAAGTATGTCCAGAGGCAGTTAATAAAGATAACTAAGTTCCATGCTTGCTCCTTCCTCTATTCTTTCTGAACACAGCAGCTGGAGTGAGCCTTTGCTCAAAACCCACTAATGCTTCTCATTTCATTCAAAGTAGAATACAATGTCTTTGCTATGGCCTAAAAGGTCCTGTACAGTCTAACCTTTTGTTGCTTGCCCTACCAGTCACCTCATTCCTCTTTTCAAGTCACACTGACCTGCTTGCTGTTTCTGAAAAATGTCAGAAACATGTTTCTTCTCAAAGAATAACCTATCAGAGGTTGCTTCTTTTACTATTCAATATAAAAGAGAAACTACACACCCCAACCCCAGCCAATTTCTAGCTCCTTCTGGATTTATTTTTTATGGCACTCATTATCATGGGGATTTATTTTTGCCACCTTATATATTTTATATGTATCTGTTTATTATCTGTGTCCCTCCTGCCACACAGACATAAACATTCCCTCACCACATGTGTGTGCACGCATGCACACACACACACACACACACACACACACACAAATATGAGCTACTTAAACCAAAATCTGTTTTCTGCTGTTGCTCTCAATACCTAATACAGTGTCTGACATGCAGCAAACGCCTCAAAACTTGCAAGTTGTATGAAAAATTGATTCTGTGCGCTCATCGATTTTAAAATAAGGTAAAAAGGCAAGGGAAACTTACTAAAGATTCCTGAGAAACAGTTTACAGTGAAAAATTGGGGGTTAGTATGTTTTTACTCCATTTCTTTAAACCCTGTCAGGAGCCCCAAATACAGTCCTCTATTGTGAAATAAGGTAAAGTAAATCTGACCAAATCAGTATCCAACTACATCTCTCACCTACAGGAGTCCCTACCTTTGCTTCCACCCAGAGAGTAGCTAACTTCGTTTTCAGTGGCAAATAAAAGACTAAAATTTACCTGATTCAAGACAGGCATAGAAAAAGAATTAGAGTTTAGGCATGTGTAGAATGTGATTCTTTTTATCTCTGATCTACTTCATGGGAAGGTTTGTTTCACTAGAAGTTACGATGGACTTGTATCACAAAAATACCTCGTGCATCATTTTTAATCCAAAAGAAGGTGGGTCCTAACTAACTTATTATTATTCCCTTGCTTTTTCTCTAAAAACATTTATTTGCCTCTGTTTCATAACACTATGGGACAAATGAGGTGAGGAGGCAGGTGTCTCAATAAGAAAATGCTAGCACAGAGCAAAGCGTGGTGGAACTCTCCTGAGAGGAAGTGTTCGCAGAGGTTTCAGAAGGACCTGAGCAGGCAGGAGGAGGAGATGCTGTTTTGTATTGGTCCCATGTATTTGGCAACCCTGGAGTATAATATGGTGGTGTTATCATCATTTCATGGAAGAATTGTTCAGAAACCAGGGAACTGGAACATAAATCTCACTGTTCTCTGGCTAGGTCAGGTACCTCCATCTCTTTCCTTTCTATGAGACATTAGTAGCCACTGGAAAAACCATGAACTTTAGAATCAGACAAAATTGATTTTAAGTTTTGGATCTACTATGCGTTAGCTGTGTGATTTGAATATATCACCTAACCTTCCTGATCCTATTTCTGCCCATCTAAAATTCCATTTATAATATCTGCTCCCTAGGACTTTTGTGAGGATCCAATTAAGTTATGTGGTAAAGTACCCAAATGGTCTTGAGCTATGAAAGTCTGTTTCCTTCTTTATTGCCTTCTTCTCCCATAATACAAACAAAAACAAAAACATAAAAGTACAATCAGCTAACTCTTGATAAAGGCTGCAACTGTTAAAGTAACACCTTATCATTTGTTTTTGAAGTAAAGATTCCAAATGCTTCTCCATAAATGTCTAATAAAAAAGATCTAGGTGTCAAATAACTGGTTAGGGATTAATGAAAACTTCTGCATTTACCTTCTATACTTTGAGTAAAGCATTTAAGATCCAGTGGTCGGTACATGTCCTTGCAGCGTTCATCCCTTAAATTTGGTAAGAAAAGAACTGCTCAAATCTTTAGCTTGTAGGAGGAGACATAAGATAAAATGCAAGAAAAACTTTGGTATAAAGAGGAACCGAAAACACGATTTGCCCCTGGGGAACGTCAGCTCTCCTCTGTCTGACTCTCTTTTCACTCACACACAAAAAAATACTGAGAAATTTCAAAGTCACTTGGTTAAAAGAAAACTTTAAAACAGCCAGGGTGCCTACAAAGCAATCCCTATTCTGCCCTGAGTTATGTCGAGAGCAGCTTGGATCTTCACATATCTAATACAGTGTCAGAGCCAAGCCAGTCCCAGGATTATCATGAATCTTGTATGAAGGCTAAGTGTGGCTTCAGCCTGCCACCATTTGAGGGGTAGGAATTGGAACCCCAAATTTAGCCCTGCGTCCTGCTCATGTCTCAAGGGAGTGGGAGCCTTGAAAGCTTATTTGATTGCCCAGTTTGATATTCCCAGTGTTTAGTAGTAAAATCTGCACCACAAGCTAGCAAAAATAGAAACTCTGATTCTAAGAGGAAAAAATAAGATGGATGCAATTATACAAGGAAGGAGAACAACAACAACTCTGAAGCTGCATGAAATAAATATTTTCTTAGAATCATACTATGGTCCTTTTGAAAGGGAAATAGAGCTAAATATTAATAAACCATATAGCTTTTATTGAATTTATTTCATGTAAAATATGTCCAAAGGCATCAAAATAACTTTAGGCTCTAATTTTAAGGAAATTCATTTTAAATTCTCTATTTTGAAATTTTTTTTATTCACATTGCTTATCTATTGAAATGTAAAGGTTTCATTTGTGACAATCACTTACTCTATAAGCACCCAAAATGTTAATGACATCGTGGAGGTGTCCTAAGAATGAATCTAGCAAGATGAATAGTAATGCATTCTGAAAGATTTCTAAAAAGCTTAGTGCATTTCTATATAACAAATGTATCTGTGCCATCTTTATCTTCCTAAAAGCAAAGAATTAGAAGTTACATTGGGAAAGAATGAGAAATGAACAATAATTACAATATTCTACTGTTGTATAGTATCTTATAGCTCATTCAGATATTTTTTACAGACAATATAGTTTCTCATTTTTACATAACAACATGCCTGTTAACAAAAATTCCCTCTTTGAACAGATGATGAAATTGGGGCCAGAGAGCTAAAGGTTCTTTACCAAGTAAAAACATAGGTAGAAGATAGTAAAGCCAGGGCCAGCTGGCAATTCCTCTGGACTTTGAGTTATGGTCTAGGCCAGCGGGCAATGAGGATTTGCCACGTATCTAGGCTAAATGATTTTTTTTTTTGAAGCTATTTTTGTCCCATACCTATGATACTCCTATGTCAGTATTTTCCTTTTTTGCTTTATACTATAAGAGTAACATATTTTTCAAATTTCTGATTTTATAATTCAGGAACAAAAGTAAAAAGGTTTACTGGAAGGGAATTTGATAAGATTATTTTCAAATCATTATCCAAACATCTTACAGCTTGCAATTTGTTTAGCTTTATTATGCTTTTATATTTTAAATAGCAACTGTTTTAGATAGTATTTTATTGTTTGTTGTTTGTTTGTTTTTTGAGATGGAGTTTCGCTCTTGTTGTCCAGGCTGGAGTGCAATGGGGCGATCTCAGCTCACTGCAACTTCCGCCTCCCGGGTTCAAGCGATTCTCCTGCCTCAGCCACCCGAGTAGCTGGGATTACAGGCATGCGCCACCACGCCTGGCTAATTTTGTATTTTTAGTAGAGACGAGGTTTCTCCATGTTGGTCAGGCTGGTCTTGAACTCCCGACCTCAGGTGATCCACCTGCTTCGGCCTCAAAAAGTGCTGGGATTATAGGCGTGAGCCACTGTGCCTGGACTTAGATAGTATTTTAAAATGTACATTAGGTACATTTCTTCACAAAAGGTGGTTTTTGTTTTTTGGAAAGTTATCTCTATATTTAGAACGGAAAGCTCTATATAATTTTTCCCAATGACATTTACTATGCTAAATAAAGATCGAGATTTTTTTATTTCATTCAACTAAGCAGAACAATAAAATATAAGACATTCCATTGTTCAGTTTGTCTCATTTAGAAAAGAGCCTCTGCTTGTAAAAGTAGTCTTGTGATTTAGAAATAAAAATTGTATATCTGAAGATGATTTTTTCAGAATGTATACATTTATTTTATATTTATCAAAAGCCTATTTATGTACAGAAAAATAAAATCAGATATTGTATAGCTGGAAAACCAGTATTCCATGACGGATTAAGAAAATATACATAGCAAAGGATCCAGGCCTGCCATTCTGTTTTCCTTTTCGAATTTTAGTTAACTAGGAAATAGAGTTCAAAGAAATGACATTCTCTTTCTGCTGTTTAATTTGGCAAGCGGTGGAGGGGTACCCACAGCTGGCCCCCATCACTTGCACCCAAGATTAACACAAGGTGATTTGGACAAACGTTAACCTCCCTTTCCCTGGCCTCTCCTTCCCAGGAATTAGTTGGGATCAGGAGTGCCAAGTCAGAGCTCTGGGGCTGTTAACTATAGGAAAACTCTGAGAAATTAAGATACGGAAAAATCTCCAGAAAACTACATGAGGTCTTATTTCAAAATATTGTACATAATAATCAGAATTCAAAATATGAAATAAGTACTGCCAAGACTGCCACTCCAGAACTTTCTAATAAATATTGTATTGGCTGTCATGATAATTGGTGAGCCCTCTAGGTTTCCACCCCACTGTTCATGTGCCTACTATGAGTCAAGCACTATGCCAGGTGCTGATCACACAGACATAAAGATGGTTCATTGTCTTTCTTCAAGAAGCCTATGGCCCATAATGCAATATTGTGAGGTAAGTGCTCTGCTAGAGATTGGCAAGAGGAAGAACTCTTAATCCAACCTCAGGGGAGAGGGAAGATTTATAACTGGATTACTTGCTCCATATAAACAAAGGCCAACCTCAGCACCAGACACTACACCTGTTCCCTAATAGAATCTCAGTGAAGTTGATAACAACTGAACTGAGTCTTACAGAATGAGCAGGATTTACATAGGTGATGAGAGGAGAATGGTTTTTCAGGTACACCCAGGAGTAGAAACGGTAGAGAAGGTGAGTTTTTGAAATTGTAAGCCAGGTTTTAGATGTAGCTGAAATGATGAGTGTCAGTGGAAAACCCTGAGCAATAAGGCTAGAAACATATGTGTGAGTATATCTTGAAGATTCTGTAGGCCAGGCTGAGAAATATAAGCATTTTATAGAAAAATATCAAAGTTCTTACTTTCAGAGATGGAAAACCAATCATTGCAGTATAGTATATGCATAGGTGACTGCTACAAGAGTACAGGAGAGACACAACTGCCCAAGAGGCCTTGCCAAAAATGTGATCCTTGAGTACTATGTTATTGAACTTCACCCTGAAAGAAATGGGGAAACATGGAAAGACTTTATGCAGAGGAATCGTATGTGCATACTTCCATTTTAGAAAGGTCTGAATATGATGTGACTAAGAAAATCAGTGAAATGGTTCTCTAAGGGGCAATAAATACCACACCAGGAAGCATTGTGAAAAATTCGTGCTGTCACAATGATAAGAAAGCATTATGAGCATTCAGGGTACAGGGGTCCAGGAACGCTGGAGATCTTGCAGTTACTGCAGTCCAGAGTAAAGAAGAGATTATTCCTGTGTCTAACATTGCTTTCTAATGTTCTATCACACATCCAAGTATAGAAAACCCTCTTTAATGATCTGGATTAGAATCTAACACTGTTTTACTTATTAAAACAAAGCACTTTCCACTGTTTTAATATATACCGAATTGTACATAAAATTAAGATAAAATTTTTATTTTGATTTTCTTTGAACTTTGTCAAGAATCGTACTCTATTCAGAAAAAAACAAATGCATCAAGGAAACACTGTTTATTACCAACACAGCACACCTGTATCCATCAGCTCTTGTAGCTGTTATATTCACAGTGCTTCCATGGGCACAAGCTTCCAGAATTGGTTTAGACATCTTTTCTTCCCCAACAGCCTTTCCTATGACCCAGCCCCAGTTCCAGCCACAAGACCAGCTAATGGCATCTCAGCAGGCCTCAATCCTGCTCTCTGTGAGGAGGGGTATTAAATAGAGATCTAGAATTCATGACAGACAACATCATAGACAATTTGAATTGGGAATAAAAGTGGATTTGAACAGTGGCTCTCAAACTGAAGTGTGGATCAGGATCAGAATTACTCAGGTAGTTGAATTACAAAGGCAGGTTCTCAAGTTCTACTCTCTGAGAATCTGTGTCAGCTAGTCTGAGGTGAGGCCAGAGAGTTTAAATTTTTAACAAGTTCCTTTTAGCATGAAGGGTTGTTGAATTTTGTCAAAGGCCTTTTCTGCATCTATTGAGATAATCATGTGGTTTTTGTCTTTGGTTCTGTTTATATGCTGGATTACATTTATTGATTTGCGTATGTTGAACCAGCCTTGCATCCCAGGGATGAAGCCCACTTGATTATGGTGGATAAGCTTTTTGATGTGCTGCTGGATTCGGTTTGCCAGTATTTTATTGAGGATTTTTGCATCAATGTTCATCAAGGATATTGGTCTGAAATTCTCTTTTTTGGTTATGTCTCTGCCAGGCTTTGGTATCAGGACGATGCTGGCTTCATAAATATGTGGCACATATACACCATGGAATACTATGCAGCCATAAAAAATGATGAGTTCATGTCCTTTGTAGGGACATGGATGAAACTGGAAAACATCATTCTCAGTAAACTATCGCAGGGACAGAAAACCAAACACCGCATGTTCTCACTCATAGGTGGGAATTGAACAATGAGAACTCATGGACACAGGAAGGGGAACATCACACTCCGGGGACTGTTGTGGGGTTGGGGGAGGGGGGAGGGACAGCATTAGGAGATATACCTGATGCTAAATGACGAGTTAATGGGTGCAGGAAATCAACATGGCACATGGATACATATGTAACAAACCTGCATGTTGTGCACATGTACCCTAAAATCTAAAGTATAATAATAATAAAAAAAAATTTTTAACAAGTTCCACAGGGAACTCTGCTGCAGATGTTTAAGTCTTGGAATACCTTGGGAGAACCACAACACTGTCTAAGGTCTCCTCGAACCTAACATTCTATGATTCATTGAAGACTATGGCATGGGAGTGAGAGGCTTCCCTCTGTCCCCTGATTAGGCCCACCAGAACTCTGAGCACCACCATCCTGACCTTGATTCCAGATAAGTCACCAGATGAGTCACGTATGTGTTAGTGATCACACAAGTATGCTCTAAGCAACTCACAAAACAACTGCATTTTTCTATTTGTTGTTAGGTACAGAAAGTGCCACCCTTAGCATTCATAGACATTTATAAAAGAGTAAATGGTCAAAAATGACTCAAAATATATAACGTACGTCATAGCAGGTATATAAGAAATAAAGTTTGCCGAGCTGCACTGACATTTACTCCATGACAAGAGCAGTGCATTTTCTCCATGGCTGTCACAGATTTCATGGATTCTGAGAAATCCAGCCATTTTTAGAAATCCCATGAAATTTACCTTTTCACTCGAATCCACATGAAATCAAAATTTTTCCCAACGAGCCGCTGTAAAATTGGCACATTTCCTCAGAAGACCCCATGATATTATAAAGAATATTGCAGATTCTTTGCTTCTAGCCCTTGTTGCACATCTTAAAGAAACAGGTTAGAGACTGCAGAATTATTTCATTTCTCTGATGATATTTCCCTAAAATCACTGTGAAAAACAGCAAGGCAACAGCTGTTAAATAGGTAATTTCCGAGTGAAATAGAACTTGAACCTACTATGCATAACCTGAAAAGATAACGGAAAATTTTTTCAGATGAAAACAATAGTAATACTCCAAACATCTAATAAAAATAGGAAGTTGCCCCAATTTTTCTCTTAAATAAAACGACCATTATTACTCATTTTCTAATTGCTCTTAAATTTATCTACACTTTGATATTATAAAAATTTCTCAGAAGCCAACTGAAGTTGAGATGTTAGAAATAAAGAGAATATTCCAATTTTCACATTAACAAACTATGTAATAATCAAATCGAAACAAAATATTCCCCAAAGCAGAAAGTTATATTCTCATATATAGGTTTGCAATGGCAAACAATGTCTTTCCTAAGTTCTACTTCACAGGATGTTGTGAGAATAAAATGAGATAATGAATGTGCAAATGCAGACTGTAAAGTGCTTTAAAAATATACAATAGTAATTTGGTGCAGTTTTCAGATTTAATGAGAAAAAATTGATTATAATAAAGGAAAATATATATATTTCTGCTAAAACTAGCATATATATTCCAATTAATATAAAATGAGCACTCAGCCCTTTCTCTTCTCAAAGAAAAATTGAATAAGAAAGAAATGTTAAAAAGGCATCACAGCAAAACAAAGCAAAATTGCAATACATCAATGGTTTTAAATTATTACTATTTATTCATTAAGAAAATAAAAGGAACATACGTATTTCATATTCCTATAATAATAATAAAATTTCCTCCTCCTGGTTTTACCTATATCTTGATTCCCTCGGGATGGTTAAGCAAAACAAGCTCTCCATTCAAGTCAGTAAGGCCACGCCTCAAATGTCATTTCCTGAGTGTGAACCAGTATTCCACTAGAAGGAGGAAGTTTTGCCGCAGATGGAGGCTCTTGAATGGTAACTGGCCTACAGAAATTCAAAGCTGCTTTTGTGTTTGCCTTAGCACTTTCATTTTGAATCATGGGAATATTGAACCATTTATAAGATTCATCACGCACAATCACAAATCCAGAAAGGTGCTAAGGATGACCACAGAAATCAGTATAACGAAGAGAGTTACTCCATGCTGCCAGCCAGAAATTTTAGGAGCATATACAGTATTATTTAAATGTAAATAAACAGATGCAACTATAGAAAGGAAAGAAGAATTTAGCTTGTTCTGATATTTGGAATTCCATTCTGATCCAGATGGGAGATCTTGTGCTGTCCCGGTAAAAACATCATTGTAGAAAGAAAAGTGCTTCTCCCAGCTCTCTACCAACATTGATTGGCTTCTCCTTTAGGTTAATCAATCTGCAGCTGAATTAACTTTCTTTCTGTTGCGATAAGCTTTCAGGCTTTCCAACAACACCCAGCAGATAGAACATACCGTTGAAAATCAGCGGAATGGAGTTCTAATCCTAACTTCGCTATGAAATACTCATGTGACCTTGTGCACCTCAGTTAACCTCTTTGAGCTTCATTTTCCTTATCTGTAAAATGGGGACAATAATCCCTTATGTGACAACTTTTCAGTTTTAATAAAGCTCATATAACATGCTGTCAACTGAAAAGTACGGCACACCTTTCCAGGCTTTCCTCAGAAGGGAATTCAGTATGCAGAAGACCCCTAGGAATATGCTTCTGAAGCCAGAGCCAAGGGGTGACCCTCAAGTACTTTCAGGATCCCAATGTTTGGACTTAGCAGAGGGAGCACATATATATGTAAGCAAACCATTCTTTATGCTTCAGATTTCTAATCTAAAAACAACCAGGAAAACAAAATTGAAACCAGTGTTTCTTGTGTTATAAGAGGTTTTGAACATTGATTGACTAAACCAAACAAACAAATGAGCACCTTTGGCAAAATATCAATAATCCAGAGCTTTTTACCTGTTGGTGAAGTGGTTTAGCCCTTTGCTCTATTTAATTAACCTGTGTGCTAAGTTATATTATTTTCCTCACTTTATGATGAGGCTTTGATGAGAAAACCAAGATGCAAAGATTATCCTAGGGGCCTCCAGTTAGGAAGCGATGGAGAAAGGACTTTTTTCAAGTGGCCTTAGCTGCCAAGTCCCAGGAGGCTTTTGTCTTTGTTTCCATTGATATTTGGGAATAGATTGTAAAATGTTTTGTTAACAAAGAAACATTGTCTGTACCTTGTTTTTTAATTAATGGAGAGACAATTTGAGGGTGGAGATTGTAATTTAGAGATGTTTAAGGAAAACTTATAAAGGTGAAGTTAAAATGCAGGAGGTACAGTTTTACCACTTCTTATTTTTATGTCTGAAAATCAGAGTAAACCAGTAAGGTTAGAAATTACCATAACAAGAATTTTTTGTGATTAGTCAAAAATTAAATTGCCACTACTATATATTTTCCTTATTATCTTGCTTAGACAAATGAACAAACAACAAAACAACAACAAAAACTACAACAACAACAAAAACCCTGGCTGTCCTGAAGGCCCACATGTAGAAAATCTATGCTCACAAAAGTTAAGCAGGTAAAATGCAGTGTGGACTGAAGAAGCAGCTGCCCATAGAAATGGTCCTTAGCCCATCACCAGAGACAATTTGTATTTCTCCTAAGCTACAGAACTACTCATATCTGACTTGAGACATTTAAATGAAGTGATTGCTTGACTGAGGCGTCCCAAAGTCTGTCTGTCACACTGACTTCAGTACTCACAACTTGCCCCAAATTTTGATAAGTATTTTTAAGGAGCATAAATATGGGACAAATAATGCCTAATTCATCTGCATTGTCATAAGATTTCATATTTGATATTTTAAAAACATTAAGTAACAGAAAACAGTTGATTAATATACTACAACTAAATGGTTGTATTTCATATATTTTCTTTACAGCATCATTTATATCCTGGCATTTTTCTTCATTATAAAAGGGCATTTATTAATTTATCTACTCACTAATTTGACAGCTGTTTAATGAACTGCTACTCTGTACCAGGCACTAAGCTAAGTTCTGGAAATTTGGATATGACCACAACTCTTTTCTCTTTTGTCCTTTAGGTCTCTTCAAGTGGTTCAAGGTAGTAAGGTGTATATAACTTACCAAAGAGGTTCATTAATTAGAGCCAAGGACTAAGCCACTTCATCAACAGGTAAGAAGCTCTGGATTATTGACATTTTACCAAAGGTGTGTGTTCGTTTGGTTTAGGCACTTGATGTTCCAAACCTCTTAGAGCATAAGAGGTTCAAAATAGTAAGGTGGAAATCAGCCATCAGGCAATTGAAATGGGATGTATAATTAGAATGGTGCGTGGTGCTATACTGGTTTCCTCAGGATTGGATTAACAAGGATTAGTGCCTTTCCTATGTTCTGAACCGTAGCAGGGCTTAAATCAGCATGCTCGTACTTGTTAGCCTTATAAGAAGGCTAGCAACTGAGCATAGATACCAAGCAGCTAGAGGCTGTGGGTGGGGGTTCATCAAGAAGGAGCTGAGAAAAGGCCAGAAAAAGTTGATCCAGAGCAGATGCCCATGGCAGGAAACTGTGTGATGAGGAGACTCTTGATGGATCCACACACATACCCCCCAAAAACTCAGTCACTTGAACCATTTGCCACACAGATAGTGTCCATGCCCAGTTGAAGATTTCCAGGGAAAGACAATGATTATCAATAATCTACAGAGGTATCAATTAAAGAAACAGAACTAATAATCTCTGTGTGATCCTTCATGCCTGTGCCAACACAAAACCAAATGGTGAAAAAACAGGAGTTAAGTAGCAGGGAAGCTCCCCACCCCCCACTCCCATTCAAATTATCGGCAAACCTAAGCTAGAGAAAAGAGAATGTTACACTGCTTATAAAGCTGTAATTTTAAATTTGACTGATCTTTTTTTTTTTTTTTTTTCCCAATACCTGAATGTGATCAGGCAGCCAAGGGATTCACCTCAGATGTTAATGAATGGGAAAACCATGTTTAAAGGTGGTCCCTCAAGAAATAATAAAACTCTATCTCCTTTGTAGTCCCTGTGGAGTTTGGACTGTTCAAAACCCTAGTTGTAAGTGTTATAAATAAGGTATAGGAGTAACCAAGAATGTCGTGAGAGCACTTAGCAAAGACAACTAACATAATGTTGAGGTGTCAAAGAAGCCTCAGAAATGTTTATAGCTGTGAAAAAACCATTACCTCAGTTAACCTCTCTAAGCCTCAATTTTGCTTCTGTAAATTTACTTGCCAAAGTCATTGAGTCATGTTTATTTTGGTCTTGACTCTAGATTGCTGACTTTAAAAATAGGAAAGGCCTTGCTTTACATAATGCATAGTCTAGTCCATTATTATTAATTTTTTACATAAGTGAGTTTCACTTTGGACAAAGGTGATTTCATTCCTTTGACTGACTGACTTGCCATAAAGTATTTTGAGGATGGAGGGGTTTGTTCTTGAGTCATTAGAGAAACATGAGGTCTAGTGCAAGTACAGACTTCAAAAACCGTATCTTTTGGGTTAGTCGTATTTCTCAAGGAGGAAAAGGAAAGTGAGCGGAACAAAAGAACAAATACAAGACATTCTGAGGAACACCAGAGCAGGACTCCAACTGACTTACTGAGGTTTTATCCACATTAGGATGGGAGCTGCCACTGAGGAGAGAGATGCTCGTCCTAGCCTCATTGTTCACCCAGGTGTGTGACCTAGCAGCTCACACCTCCAATCTTACCCACCTCTCCTCTGTCTATTGTGGGTGTTGCTTTAAGTTCCAGCAGCAGAAACAAAGAAGTTTTTTTTTTCTTTTCTCTTTCCTTTCTTTCTTCCTTTTGAAAAGTTTCTTATGTCTGATTTTTATATTCTGTCCCTTTTGTCTCCTACCTTGTGTACTCTGCCTACAAGAAATGAAATAAACCCTCTGTAATGACAGTACTCAAGAGAATAAATTCTCAAACCAAAAGCAGCCACTTTATTCAGAAAATTTTTAACATATCTTGGCCTGGCAATGCTTTTACTTTCATTTCATTAAGAGATTTCAAAACCTGGGAAACATTAATGGTTTCTGCTCATATATATGCCCATATATACCCATATATATGCAGTGTTCATAATGAATCATGAATTTTTTTTTTTTTTTTTTTTGAGATGGAGTCTCACTCTGTTGCCCAGGTTGGAGTGCAGTGGCATGATCCTGGCTCACTGCAATCTCTGCCTCCCACGTGCAAGCGATTCTTCTGCCTCAGCCACCCAAGTAGCTGGGACTACAGGCACCCACCACCATGCCTGGCTCATTTTTGCATTTTTAGTAGAGATGGAGTCTCACCGTGTTGCCCAGGCTGGTCTCAAACTCCTGACCTCAGATTATCTGCCCGCTTTGGCCTCCCAAAGTGCTGGGATTACAGGTGTGAGGCACTGTGCCCGGCCAAATTATTTTGTTCTACTAACCAAACAGTATTCCTTTGCAGTGTTGGGGTTTTTATTACAATTTTTTATTTTCAATTTTTGTGGGTACATAGTAGGTGTGCATATTGATGATATACATGAGATATTTTGATACAGGCATGCAATGTGAAATAATCACATCATGAAAAATGGAGTATCCATCCCCTCAATCATTTATCCCGTGTGTTACAAATAATCCAATTATACTCTTAATTATTTTAAAAGGTACAATTAAATTATTATTGACTATAGTCATCTTATTATGCTATCAAATACAAGGCCTTATTCATTCATTCTATTTTTTTGTACCCATTAACCATCCCCAACTAACCTCCACTCTACTCCATTACCCTTCCCAGCCTCTGGTAACCAACCTGCTACTCTCTATCTCCCTGGGTTCAATTGTTTTGATTTTTAAATCCCACAAATAAGTGAGAACATGAAATGGTTTTCTTTCTATGCCTGGCTTATTTCACTGAACATAATAATCTTCAGTTCTAGCCATGTTGTTGCAAATGACCAAATCTCATCTTTTTCATGGGTGAATGGTACTCCATTTTGTATAAGTACCACATTTTCTTTATCCATTCATCTGTTGATGGACACTTAGATTGCTTCCAAGTCCTGGCTATTGTGAACAGTGCTGCAACAAACATAAGAGTGCAGATATCTTAATATTCTCATTTCCTCTCGTTTGGGTATACACCTAGCAGTGGGATTGCTGATTGTATGGTAGCTCTATTTTTAGTTTTTGAGGAACTTCCAAAGTGTTCTCCATAATGGTTGTATCCTTTGTAGTTTAGCATTGATTGTTTTCATCTTTACTTGTTGCAAACTCTGGCCCAAGTTGTATATTGAATGTTAAAAAGTGGCTTTATGTTATAATTATTTAAATTGAGAAGAAATGTTCTTTAAATGGAACGACAAAATCCTCTAGTTTCAGAAACTGAAACTTTTTTTATCAATAAAATGCGGTAACATTTTTTTTTTGCACCTCCTGTAAATTACTACTTGTAATTTGTGAAGCTGGTATCATTCAGCATTTGGTTATATGGACCAGTAATAATTTTCTTCATAACAGATGATAAAAATTTAATATAAATTAGGTCATATCATAATGTGGCTCCTTTATCTAAAATTAATTTAAATACAGAACATGAATAATAGAAAAATATTTTACATGCAATTTAAAGAAAGGATATGCAAAGTACAAAGTACATTTTCATCTCATAAGACAGTTACCAGATTTATTCAATGAAAACAGATTCTGGTTTTATAATTTGCACACTTATATAAAGCTTTTTACACTTTTGCACTTTATTTTCTTTTTAGTATGTTTTCATTTGACTGGAGAAAAAGAACCAAATCTCTGACTCTCAAATCTCTATTTACAAGTTTAGAAAAAGAGACTGTATTGACTCTAGTTAAGTTTAATTACTTAGCCAATACATATTAAGATAAGACAGCCTTAATATGGCTCTTTTAATAATAATAATGGTCAATTATCCTCAACTTCCTGTTCCTATTTTAGTTTGGGGATAAAACATTTCCGTAAACCTCACTTTAGATGTAGTTTTGCAATGTGGAAAGTAGTTTTGAGTTTCCCAAAAAGTATCTGTTTCCCTCCAACCCCAAATAAAATGGAAGTGTATGTCTACGCAAAGGCCTATATGTGAATATTCACAGAAGCATTATTCACAAATGAAAAACACTGGAAACAATCCAAATGCCTATTAAAAGGTGAATTGTAAAACATAATGTGGTATATCTATGTGTTAGAATACTAGTCAACAATAAAAATGAAATGAGTCACTGATAACATGCAACAATATGAAACCTCAGAAATATTACACTAAGTGAAAGAAGCTACACACAAAAGGCTACACATGGTATGGTTACGTTTATATGAAATTACTATAAAAGGCACCACAACAGAGGCAGAGAACAAATAGATCGATGTTTGCCTGGGACTTGTGATAGGAGTGAGGACTGGCTGAAATGGGCATGAGGTAACTTTTCAAAGTGATAAAAATGTTCTCCAACTAGATTGTGGTTTTGATTGAACAACTGTAAACTTAATAAAACTCTATCAAAATGTACACTTAAAATTGGTGAATTTATGGCAAGTTATACATACGTAAACCTTTGAAAAAATCTAGATTTATTATATTCTTCTTTTGTTAATATTTCATATATTTCTCTGCTTTTTATTCATGATCAGAGTAGAACATTTTTCATTCTGTGATCTTCTTCTACTGAAAACTTACCCAAATATAGCAGCTCTTTATATCTCCCTCCTTCTGTCTGCCTGGCTTGTTCATTCACTCAGTCATTCAATTATTCAACAAAACTATATTGAGCATCTACCAAGTATCAAGCCCTGTGCTAGGTGCTGAAAATGCAAGATGAATAAGTCATCTCCTAATGCTCCTCTCTTCCTTTCATTATGAACTCTGTCTTCATTTTACAGGCACACTTACCCATCTTTTCTACTTCTACTAACTATCTTATTTAGGTCAGCAACTTTCTATGTTGGTTCAGTGCTTTGCAAAAAGTACTACCTTGAAGTGTCAATCTTTTATACTATAATGAATGTATCTTTAAAACACTTCACCAACTCAAAATTAAGTAATCAGTTAAATGATTTATTTATTTATTTATTTATTTATTTTCTCAAAGGACACACCAGACAACACGAATGGTTTGGGAAAAAGGATTTCTGTTTTACTCAGCAACACTAACTTTACTGTCCCTATCAGTTACATCTAAGGCAGTTCTGAATTTGTGTAAAAGTTTCTCTCTACTCTGATGGAAGGACTTCCAAGCCTTCTCTGGAGATGTCCCTAAAACCAAAACTGGCCTTTGGATTGGGATCCATTTTCTAGACTCAATGTGATATACTTAATAGTTTCCAGAAATTATTTTTGAGTTAATTACATTTTCTCGATCCGTTCATGCACTCTTTCTGCAAAAATTTTCATCTTGTAACTCTTGTGCATCAGACCTCAAGCTAAACAAGATGTCTGCAAGATGAGGCCTAAAGTTTGCCCTAGGCATACAGTGTGAGAAAAAGGCAAGCAAAATGACAAGACAGAAAAGGGCAAAACAATAAAAGCCTATACAGAGAACAAAAATTACATATACAGTGTTAGATAAATATAGCTTTTTCTGAAGGTAATATTGAGCTGATTTTCAAAAACTAAGGGTGTCATAGGAATACAAAGAGTAAAATGGTAAGGTATCCAAGCTAAGGTAACAACATATGCAAAAGTCATGGTCAGGGGAATTATATATAACACGGACAGATAGTTGTAATGTGTGGTGCAACTGGGGAAGTGTCTGGACGAAACTGAACATTTCCTCAAGAGTTGAATAATGAAAAGACCATATACACTACTCAAGAAATTATATTTTATATTATAGATAATGGCCACCCATTGAAGGGTCTTAAGTAGGCAAGTAACATGAAAAAGACCTGTTTGATGCCAGTATAGGGGATATATAATGACTGGATTTGAATTGTTTAGATGATGAAGGAGATCAAGAGATCTGGGCTGATTTCTCCATTTCACTGACTTTTCTACAACTGATCATGACTTGGGTAAAAAGTAAACCCCTCTCTACTAAAAATACAAAAACTAGCCAGGCGTGGTGGCAGGAATCTGTAATCCCAGCTACTTGGGAGGCTGAGGCAGGAGAATCACTTAACCCCAGGAGGTGGAGGTTGCAGCAAGCTGAGATCACGCCACTGCACTATAGCCTGGGCGACAGAGTGAGACTCTGTCTCAAAAGAAAGAAAAGAAAAGAAAAGAAAAGAAAAGGAAAGAAAGAAAGAAAGAAAGAAAGAAAGAAAGAAAGAAAGAAAGAAAGAAAGAGAGAGAGAGAGACAGGGAAGGAAGGAAGGAAGGAAGGAAGGAAGGCAGGCAGACAGAAAGAAAGAAAGAAAGAAAAGTAAACCTCTTAACCTTAGAAAATAGGTGTCCCACAGATTTTCCTTAGATAATGCCAGAAAACCCTGTTAAATTATTGGTATGCCAGCCTTCAGGGGCTAGATATGCAATTAAAGTCTATTTATTCTATGCATATATATATTTTTAAGTTTCTGATTTCACTCATGTTTAACAAAGACATTACTATTACTAGACATTCCTGTCTTTGGTCTTTCATGATTTTTTTTTGCTGGAGAAATCATTTGGTGGTCAATCCTGCTAAAAGCACAAACATAAGGATTCTATCAATGCCACTATTAAAATCTGGTCTCTCCCTAATGTGTAACCAATTTTTAATTATCTTTTTTCATAAAATAGACATTAATACAATTTAAAGTTTTTAACATTTTAAATATATCTTTTTACATTTTGTTTATGCGTATACTTTGTGGACTCTTCTTTCTCTTTATCAATCCTGGCATTCTGAAGAGTAAGAAAAAATTCTGTGAAGAAAAGAATGTGTATTCCAAAAAATGACACATGAACAGGTGCCTTAAGGAAAAGTTGAGTATCCTAGAGAATTTTCTGGAGAAGAGCAACTCAAACTTTGTAGATCTATTGTTTAGAATGCCCCCAATGATTGCCATGAGTTGTCCCAGGGGAAGAGCAATGTTAGGTACAGGTTTGTCTCAAACCATCCAGATCTACACAACTGAGCATACACGTGACCCAAAGGAAGAAGCCCCTGACCCTCAACACTCTAGATGCTGGGAGGTCCATAAATTAGGAGGTGGTATTAAGCTTGTGTAAAAGGGCCAAAGGAGAAAAAATTCACCCAGTGGCCCCAGGCTTTCCCTGAATGTCTCCTCGGGCCCCTATTTGTTTGGCAACTTTGAACCTAAAGGTAGTTCCTCCTTCTTCTTTATAGCCTCAAGGTGTGGGCAAGTTTGTATCAGTCCCTTTTAAAGAATTGAGGCTTCCTAAACTCAGAGCTTCTCAGCTATGATACAAACTTTGTAGCTCTATTGGTAAGAGCTACATCCACCTGAGCCTCTCTTTATCTACCTGAGCCTCAACATCCACCTGAGCCTCTCTGCATGGCCACTATTAGTGCTTTGGTGGGATCAGAAGAACCAACAACAGGAAGCTCATGCTGCCTGTTGTGCCATGAGTAATACGGTCATTTGTCTCTTACCAAGGAGACTTGTAGCTTTGCAGCACCCAGAAATTACGGTAGGCTAACCTGTTACCTTGCAATTATGTAATAGTAACATCTTAGATTCTTCACAGTTCTTGAGTATAACCACCAAAGAGTGGTTTGTTTTTTTTTAATGTGACAGGAAAAGCAGAAGTTCCTGATGTATCACCTTTACTTCCATGTAAAACATTAGTTTACCTGTTCAGGTTTCGTGCTTGCCTTTATTCTGTTATTCGATAAAATTGGAAATTATTTTGACATGAGAAATAGTACAGCATCCCAAAAGAATTATCTTGGAGTCACTTATAATAAATCTTTTACCCATTTATTGTTCAAAGCCTTTGTTTTTCTCTTGAAACAGCTCCTATCTCATCTCATAGTGTTATTCCTTTGTAGTGGGCAGTTTGGTTTCTGATAGAACTGTCATCTGCATATACTGATGTTTTTATTTCACACAGTGCACAGCCCCTTGACTCTATCCTCAAACCTGGTCAGAAGCATGGATGTCAAGTGCTAGAAGGATTCTCATTCACAGTCATGAATCAAAATAGAAGCCTTATATAAATCAATCACACTCAAGTAAAAAAAAAAGAAAAAGAAAGAAAAGAAACTGTAAAATTTGTCATCTGTGAAAATTGTCTGCTTGGTTTGAATTCGTATGGAAATAATTTAAATTCAGGTTCTAGAATGATGTTTTCCTTCTATCAGTTTTAAGGCTTCTGAAGGTGTGGGCCCTAGGAAAGATTTACATTAATAGAAAGACTTCAGTATTCATTGCTGTGACCAAACACTTCATTTAAAAACAGTTTTGACATGTTATGTTCAAAATATGTCCAAATTTAAGAAGAAAAAGTTTATTCTTCCAAAGAACTGATTTAAAACTAGGAGTTGGGTGAATCAAACAAGGCTCATTAAAAACACATAGAAAATGTAATATTGGAATTGTATTTTCTAAGAAATACAAATTAGTAGGCATTAGCAAGAAAAAAATAAGTTGAGAGGAGTGGTAGAGAAAAGATTAATTCTAGGAAAATTTATCCTCATCAGCAATAATACTGTGAAGGTAGCCATCTTTTAAATGGAAGTAAGTTATTATGGGCTCTTTGCTAACTAAGGGACAGATAACAGAAAGATGGTACTTTGTGTGTACATTTCTATTCTGAGATAGAAAAGAAAAAGATAATAATATAAGGTGATTTAGAAACACAGCAGGTATACAGAAGCCTTAAGATGGGTTGCCCTTTCACAAGTACTAAGCAGATAGTGAGATCTAGGTAAGAGGTCAGGGTCTTTTTTTTCTAAGAAGAAGCTGAAAAGAATAACAAGGTGATGCCTGAAGCCAAAGCTGCAGGAGCCAGGCTCTGTGCTTCACAGAAATATTAGCATTTGTGAGAAGAGAAGCGAATAAGTTCAATACAATGCAAAGAAGAACAATATATCAACATTTCAAATTTGACTGAAACAGAAATTCAAAATAGATTACAAACACACTATATGTAGCTATTAGTATTTTCTTCAGTCTTGCCTCCCGAATCAAAGAAATAATCTCTTAAATGTCATTTGCAAAGTTGAAATTATATTCTTGTCTTCTAAATCAAAATTAACATAACAAAATTAACATCAAAATACACATTTGAAATACGTATATGTGTGTGTGTATATATATTAATTTTAAAGAATTCATATTCCAGTATGGAAGTGTGATTTTTTTTCATTTATCTCAAGTAACCCTACTAGAAAAAAATAATTCATTCAGTCTGAGTTGCACAATCTGTGGCTAATCCTATCTACTTAGGATTGGCTACCTACATTGCAAGAATTATGCCTGAAAGGAAATGATCAGCCTGCATTGAAAATTCACTCTATTTTTGTGACGGCATTTACAAAATTACTGTCATTTTTGAAACTTGGTTTTGAAAATTTTAACATTTGTACACAGAGATTTAAAAAGAGAGGACATATTATGATGAGTTGGTGGGGAGCACCTCTGTTAACAAGGGAAAAAGCCATTCTGATCAATGTTTTTAACGTCAGTTGTCAGTTTGGAAGTGACCTTCAGCCATGCAATATGCAGTCAGAGACATTCCAGCCATACACAGTGCACATCATCCCAGGGTCCTATGCTAATTAAATCTGTGCAGGGGATTGCATTCCCTCCAGTCCGTCTTAATCTACAACTGCACTGCAGGGACTAAATCTGACCTAGAAACATTTGAAACACATATGGTTAGTAAATTAATATACCATTCAATGTACGTGCTCCTTCCTGTCCATAATAGCTTTCAGCATGATAAAATTTTGGCTAAAAAAATCATTTCTAAAACTCCTCAAGCTACTTCCTTTTTCTCAGAAGAGTCTCTATTCCACATGCATTGGGCTATACCATGTTCCATATACTGTTTCTGGAATCAGGCTATAGCATGACTGCATAATGCATGTGCTGCCAACACAACCTGGAAGGTTGGGGGAGTTAATATCCCATGGGGCACACCTCTAACAGTAAACAGAAGAATCCAGAAGACAAATTCCTCTTCCTTTCTTCCCTTTGCAGGATGTACAAGGCACCACGATGCCATATGATTCTCCAGAGCAATCCCCAAAGTAAATGTCTGTGTTTTTGAAGCTGTGGCCACCTCAATAACATATCGCATTACATTTACTTTCCCTTTAGTCCTTCCTTACTTCCCATTTCCCTTCAATCCTGCTGCTCCGGAACTGCATCCTACAATAAAGCACTAGTGTATAAATTTCATCTCATATCCTGTTTCTTATGGCTGAAAAGTGATGCCAATGAGTTTAATTAATTTGATCATTAATTTGATCTAATGCCATAAGCAGAAATTATCAACTAATAATATCTAATCAAAAGTCATTAACCAATTTAGGACACGATGGAGCAAGTTTATCCCTATTATTTCACAGAAACACAAAGAAAAAGAAGCACGAACAAAAGGTTTTACGTGGGGAATTTACAGATGTTACACTGACTTTATCTTTTGAAAGGAACACGAAGACTGACACATCTTGATTTAGAAAAATAGCCATTGTGGCCAGGCGCGGTGGCTTATGCCTGAAACCCAGCACTTTGGGGAGCCGAGACAGGCGGATCATGAGGTCAGGAGATCGAGGCCATCCTGGCTAAAACAGTGAAATCCTGTCTCTACTAAAAATACAAAAAATTAGCCGGGCATGGTGGCTGGTGCCTGTAGTCCCAGCTACTCGGGAGGCTGAGGCAGGAGAATGGCGTGAACTCAGGAGGCGGAGCCTGCAGTAAGCCGAGATCGCGCCACTGCACTCCAGCCTGGGGGACAGAGCGAGACTCCATCTCACAAAAAAAAAAAAAAAAAAAAAAAAAAGCCATTGTTTATTAATCCCATATGTTCACATAAAATGGAAAAAAAGTACTGTGTGATAGTCTCAGAACTATTAGGCCCCATAAGAGATTTTCCTGAATGTCTCCTTTATGTTCCTACACATAAGTTCTGGATATCCCAAAGTTCTCCAGACCCAACACTATAATGTTCTCAGACTTCCATATCTTGGCACAGGGTATTCACTCTACCTGAATGTCCTCCCTTCCCCTGCTCCTCAAAAAACACTTTCTGCCTTGAATACTCATGATTCAGATAAAGGATTTTCTTTTTTGGAGCTTCCTCAACCACCACTTCTCCCTATCACAAACTTAAGTGTTCCTACCTCCACTTTCATAAACTCCTATTTATACTTCTATTCTAGGACCTACCTCATAGACAGTACCTGTCTACATGTCTTTTCTAACTATATGGGGACTCTCTGAAGTTTCAGATTGTGTTGCTTTTTATTCTTCTATCCCCCTGAAGTTTTATGTCTTCTGAGACATGATATGAACTCAATAAAAAGGAACAAATGGAAAGAGGCAAAGAAGAAGAAAGAGGAGAAAATGAGAATGTACCTGATAAAGTTCCCTTCCAGTCTTCCTTTCTCTCCAAATTCTGGGCTTGAGGCAGAGAATCCAGAGCTAAATAATGCCACATATTTTTGAAAGTCCTAGAAAATATCCCAGACTTCAATGCCCTGCATGATAAAATATCCTAAGTTGATCCTCTAGAGAATTTTTTTTCCTATTTGAGACATGATTTCAACAGTAGAGTACAAATCAGTTAAAACAAAAAAAAAGATTTGCTTTCCAGAAATTTGGTTAAAGTTGTGCTGAAATGTTTTAAACATATAAACTAACAGATATTTTGTATTTGTATCCTGGAGTTTGAGAGCACTATGGGGTATTATAAATTAGAATGGATCATCCTGTAACTAATAATAAGCTTTACTTGTGCTAAAGATGGGAAAAAATCTTGTAAATACAGTGTTTCAGCTACAAATTTGATTGTGCACTAACAGACAAAACCCCTCCTGATCCTGAACCTTTAGAGAGATAAGCCTAGATGCATGGAAATCCTTCCGAAACATAATAGCCAGTGGTGCCATGTTCATGCTCTGAAACATCATAAGAAACTGTCATTTCCAGAATGAGATTCAGTACCCTAACATAGTTTAAAGACTGAGGAGGCAACTGCTATTTTTGATTGTGCTAACCTGTGCATAATTATGTAATTACCTACTAAAATTTAGTCAAGAGTGTTGCATATCTAAATCATTAACTTTAACAATTGACAAGCTGCTTTGATTAGTATTTTCATAGTGTAGGATAACATACCTTTGTCAGCTTTCATATGATTAGTTATGGCTGGGAATTTGTTTATGCAAAATGTTTTCATTGCCTGTTTGAAGTAAAAGAGAGGGGGGTGGTGAGGGCAGGGGAGTCCTTTCCCTCCCTTGGCCAACTCCCTAATGGTTTGGCTCAGGAAATGTCAATGATGAGAAAACACATAAAAGGTACACATTATCAATCCCCAAATGGCAGATAGTTTTAGTGTCAAGGTAGAAGAGTATCTAAAGAATTCAACTTGGGAGATTAGGTTCTTGTTTGCAAATTAGAATAACAGGACATCAGGGTCGGTGACACCAACTCGGACTGTCACATGCAACCCCCGGCTTGGCCAGACAGCCCTTTTAACAGCATCGATCAGTACAGCTGCTGTTCTAAGGAAAAGGCATGTCAATATATTTGTTATTTATTTTCAACAGAAACACAGCAGCTGTGGCAATTTTTGAGAAAATTCTCTAACACGTCTGATTTGCTATCAGTCCTAGGTGCTATTGACTGTAGACACACATTCCTAACAGGCTAACATCTCTGAATGCAGCTAGCTATTGAAATAGAAAATCCCTTAATTTCTTGGCTATGAAGTGGCTGTGTGATGCCAAATTTCAACTCTCTGTGGAAGACAGAAAGTCCTCAGGACATGAAGCGTTTCTTGTCTCCTAGGGCAAATTGGCTGGGCTCATTTGTTTGAAGCAAGCAATTACAAAAAGTGGCTTAGATAAATTTTAAAGTATAATTAAAACAAAAATACTCCACTGGCTACTATGCATGTATTCCTTTTCCCTTTTGAGGGAATATGTTTGGGGTGAAGACAGGAGTAATCAGAACAGGTTACTATAGGTAATGCATCCTAATCTGGAATGAAAAAATATGTGTGTGATTTGCCCTTGAGATCAGAAGATGAGACCATCCTTCCAAAAGAATTTTTAGAGCAAAATGGACCCTCAGCTCTCATTATTCTTTCTTTCTCTCTGCATTTGTAGGATGTTATATTCTAGTGAAAATGCCTAGAAAAGGATTGTTTCATAATATGATAGTCATTGTTGTCTCCCTACCCAAAAGAGAAATAATACTTGAGTGCTGTCTTTCAAAAGGAGCCGAGAATGTTGTATCACATGGGAGATATTTTTCTTTATCAGATTAGAAATGTCAAACTTCACAATCATAAAGTATTGATCTCTCAAAATCAGACATCTCTGTCTCCATGTCTCACAAGCATGAACATCTGCTCCATCTTTCACAATAAGACTCTTCCCCATAATCAGACACACTACTGTCTTTGAGATCGCAAGCTTAATTATTCTGTTTTTAAACCTTCGTGATTGAGCACGCATGCAGCAACACCGCTCCCTCACTGTGGCTTTAATCTTGGCTTTCCATGTCTCTAAGTATAATTTAAATGTAAAACTCTTTCTTTGCAATTTCAAATCACCATCCAGTCTTAGAATTCTTCTTCTACTCTGTATTAATTCTACCTTTTGACCACAAGTCAATGAAAGATTCTAAAAATCATAAAACTTTCTGTTATTTCCTAAACAGCAGAGACTTAACAGTTTTACCAATTTAAGAAATAGATGCCTTTCTGAAAATTTGGAGAAAAATTTTACTCTACTTCTCTTCTTTGAGAAGAGAACATTTTATTATCTATTCTGTTTTGCAAAAAGGAATGTTATTTGATGCTCTGCCATATTCTTTTGCATTTTAAATGAAATAATAACTCATTTTTATCAATTACGTTAGTATCTCCTTTTAATGCCCTACATATACGTAAATATTGGCAGCAAATTTGGTGCTGCAATAGGCATTTCCTCTGTCTAAAGATTGGCTACCCTATAATGCCAAATACTATGAAAAGAAAGGAGTACAAGTCACTTGAGTATTATAGGTAAAATGCATTAATTCATCCTGCTGCATGGACATGTCATAGCTTGGGTATATCATACTCGATGAAACCATTTTGTGGTATAAAGAACTAAGCCACTCAACTTTCAACTTTTTTTTAAACTACAATATATTTGAATCCAATTCTATAGTTGAAATTTAGGTATGAAATGATGCTTAGGAATGGGGTCAGGAATGGGCTACCATTAGGGTCTGAAAAGGAGAGAGATGCAAGAAGAGGTTTAGCAAAGAAGGAGAGAATGGAGTGAAATCTGAAATGGTATAAAATAAGGAGTGCCTCTACACACATTACTCAGTAACAATAAGCTATATTTATATTTTAACATGGCTGTTTGGGGCATCAAACAAAAATAGCAAAAACAGAAGAAAAGAAAACAAAACTCTAAACCAAGATTTCTTTGTTCTAGTGTAGAGCAACACTTGTAGCTTCTACCCACCAGATGCCAGTTGCCCCTTTCAGGAGTTGTAATAACTTAAGGCACTGTCAAATGTCCCCTGAAAAAATAAAACTGCTTCCAGTTAAGAACCACTGTTCTGAAAATTATCTTAAAATATCTCACTGTACTCTTGACCTCATAAACATCCTTAATACTACCTGCCATATGATTTTTCAGGGTAAAGGCAAGGGTCCCTAATAATGGTTCCCTAGAGTGTAGCCACATGATCAGTAAGGGAGGTTGATGACCCAGCCCTATCATCGATTTATAAAGACCTAGTCACAGCTCTGTTCTCCACAAGAGAATCTAGAGCGTAAGCAAGCAAAACATAGCTGAGTGTCCCCTCCTTTCACGTTTGGATCACTCTTGCTACAGGCACAGGGTACTCTTTGTCTACGGGACCACTCCTTTCCACATTCAGTACACTGTTGACGAAAATCTCAACAATGGTTAAGGCTGGACCCCGGAAGAGGGAAGCCAGTTTTTTGAAACATTCTCACAGAGCCTGCCAGTTTTTCTCACTGAAGAAGAGTCTCATCTCTGGATAAAAATAATAGTATTTCCATATTAGCAAATTCAAAGGTCCATAATAAGGTTTTCTTTCATTTAAAAATCCCCACCATGATCTCCTTTGCATTCCAATAAATCTTAAAAATATGCCCTTTGTTTAAAGGATTTAGATGGAATTGTATATAGTATGTACCTATCTAATAGAATTTTTATTTAGAGTTTTATAGATAGTAGATTTGTTTTCAAATTGGAAAAGTATGTTACTACTTAGCTTATAGAAATAATTATTACACATTTTACATAATTTAACATTTCGTCCTTTCTCTTTCTGATCTCATAAGCTTTTCTAAATTTCTTAGGAAATGAAAGATTCTAAAAATCATAAAAGTTTCTGTTATTTCCTAAACAGCATGCAAAGCTGTTGCATAATCTCAGAAAAAGATAGACAGGACAGACCTTACAAATATATTTAAATCTCTGAAATGTAGACAAGAATATGTAAATTGAAAGTAAATTTATTTTAGTGAACTGGCAAGAAGGGAAAAAATATAGGGCCATATGTTACCATCAGTTTTGCTATGCATATTTGCGGGGGGAGCTTCTTAAGCCAGACATTTTCAGGCCATAAAATGTCTTCCATAGGTAACCACAAGCTGGCAAAAGTAGTAGGCAAGTGTTGGAAGTTAGAAATGAGGACGATGCTTTTATTGGTGGCTGAGCAGAGTTGGGAACTTGGTGTAAGAGGAATGGAGATGAGGGTGTGATTTTACTTATGTGAAAATGGTAAGGAAACTCGGTGCTTGAAGCAGAAGTTCTTTGTTTCACCTGCTTTCCTCTTGTTGGTCTCCCTCCATCATGAGGAGCAATTTTGAAAATAACCTACAATGTACAGAATGTGTACTCCAGTTCGCCTACCTGTTCTAGGTGCCAAAGTCATTTCTTCTTTCATAGCTTGTCTCAATAAAAAATATCACAGCATACAGGATGTTCAGTTTGAGTTCTAGTCATGGATGCAAATAATAAATTACATGAATTTTTAATATTAATAATAAGCTGTATGAAAGCAAGACTTTGTTCTGACTTTGATCCACAGTGTTGTGAATAATGCCAGGTATTCAATAAGTACTCAACAATTTTTTAAATAAATGAAAAAAATTGATATAATAAACAACAATTATGCTACAAATGGTGCCAGGAGCTTTACATATTTTAAATTAATAATTCTGCTTTGTGTGTATATGCATGCGTTTGTATGTGATTATATTTGGACACCACACATTTTCATGAAAGATTAAAGATTTCTTAACGACATAATTTTATATGTGTGTACTCCTTTAGCATTTATAAAGCATCTTCCCATAGCATGTAATAAAGGAATTCACAAGACAGAATTCCAATTATTTCAAAAGACAAAATTATATTTGCTAACCAAGATCATGGACAGATAACTGACTCTCTAAACTTCTATTTCTTACTCTATGAAGTGACAATAACACAACTCTCATAAGGTTCCTGTGAGGATTAAATGGACTGAAGTATAGAAATTGCTCAAGAAACGTAAAGTACTGAATAAACATAAGTAGCATTACTGTAGTTATTCTCAAAGAAAAAAGACCACAAGTAAATAGGTAGATCATTTGCATATTAACAATTACATGACTTCTTGAACTCCAAGATGTTGGAAGTCTCAAGGAACAAATGCAGGTAACCAAGAATCCTGGGCTCCAAGTCTAATTTTAACACTGATATGCTATGATATTTGTCAGAACTCACAAGCTTTTCTGTACCTCAGTATCATCATCTGCATAAAAGGGTCCTCATAGTTTCTCAGAGGTTCCTTTTGCTCCAATGTTTTGTGATTCTACTACAAAAAAAAAAAATTAGTGAGGCACCTGGAGGATAATCTAAAAATGAATAACTCAACTTGGGGAAAGTTTTAATAAAAAGAAGGGAGTATAATTGGTCACTTCTTGTGCCCAATTTACAGCCTTTTACCCCATCTTATACTCCAATCATGCTGTAGCAGTGTCCCTTTGTTGCAGTTTTGCTCAACAATGTGGGACTCCTTGGGGAATCCATGGAACACACATGTGCAACCTAGAAGTACAAGGAAATTAAAGCCCAATCGGGAAAACTCATCAATGGAAGATAAGATCCAATGGACAAAGCTCCCCTCTTCTTTCCTACAGGTGGACAATTCTGAGGCAATTCTGTAGGGCTCCTCAGAGGGTCCTGGTGGAATCAAGCCCCAGTTTCCTACAGTGGTGACCAACTTAATAATGCATCCTTTAGTGCCTTTTCTTCTTCCATATTTCATGCTTCCTAATCCACCACTTTGGTTCTTTGGGGTCAATTCTCAAAATAAACCATCTGAACATAAGCCCTTGCCTTGAGCTATATTTCATTGGTTGATCACATGCTAAGAAACAAGTGGCCCTGGAAAGCAGACCATCAGGATGAGATTTTGGACTTGGATCATTCACCAAACACACAGAGATACAAACACCATCATTGTAGTAGTAAGTGAGATGCTGATAACTCCTGGCATGCTGTCCCATCACATGCTATAGTGTCATTATTAAGGCTGTCACTAGGGTTTAGCTGGAACACTATAACAGCCATAAGAATCTAAGGGAAATATTTAGAGAGGACTTTGTCACCTGCAACCGTAGAGCAAAGTGTGCTGAAAATTAGGCCCTGTGTTCAACTGCTAAGAGTGGAGTTTCGAAAGAGACAGAATGTAAGGGTTAAATAACTTTCATAAGCCAACGTCAAAGTCCTGATAAAAAAAAATCAATGGCAGCCGGGCGCGGTGGCTCACGCCTGTAATCCCAGCACTTTGAGAGGCTGAGGCAGGCAGATCACAAGGTCAGGAGATCGAGACCATCCTGGCTAACACGGTGAAACCCCGTTTCTACTAAAAATACAAAAAATTAGCCGGGCGTGATGGCGGGCGCCTGTAGTCCCAGCTACTCGGGAGGCTGAGGCAGGAGAATGGCGTGAACCCGGGAGGCGGAGCTTGCAGTGAGCCGAGATCGCGCCACTGCACTCCAGCCTGGGCGACAGAGCGAGACTCCGTCTCAAAAAAAAAAAAAGAAATCAATGGCATTTCAAGACTGAGATGGGAGCATTTTTGTATCATTATTTTTAAGCTTTTAGGCTGCATGGGAGAGAATGTATTGACATCAAAGCATTCAAGTTTTAGGATTTAATGTTTTAGCAAAGAAGCTAGAACCAGTCTCAATATGCTTCCAGGATGACAGCTTGAAGCTTGGTCTGCAAAAATGGCATAGAGATTATCAGAGGTGTCTTAGCAGAGGATTGAGGAAGAAGTCAGAAGCCTCAGAAAGAAGAAATAATAGGATGGACTTAAAAAAAAAAAAAAGTGAGACCAGATAATCTACCACTTATTAGCCTGCTATCTCAAAGAAATTCTAGAAATTAAAAGGTCTGGATCAAGCTAGGACATCCTCAAGCCTTAAGCCAACCGTCTAGGATAAAAGAGAAGTTGTTGCACCTTGTATTTTTACTACTAAATAGTGGCCCAACATGTAGTAAGCCTCTGAATGTTAGGGACAGTGGGAATACTGCACTTGGGAATACTTCTAAAATACTTTCTGATGACACAGAAAGATGCCAGTTTTGGGCAGGTTTCAGACCAAGAGAAGGCATTATAGAAGTTCCTCCCTCTAGTACAAGCTGCCTTGGTACATGGGCCACAGGACACAGCAGATCCAATGGTATCTGTGTTGGATTCTGATACTGAACAGAGTGCCTGACAAGTTCCAATAACAGAGTCATGATTCAAACAACTGTTTTCATTTTGAAAATCAGTTCCTGGTTTGCTACTAATCCTTAGTGAGGAAAACACCTTAACTATGTGACATAGGAGAATAGGCCACCAATGCAGCCTTTTCTGAGCTGAATGTTATCCCAACCACTGAGTTATAAGTTTGGGTGAATAAGGCAGTGATCCATTGTATAATGGGTTGTGTGCAAGTAGGTCCAGAGGGTGCAAGGCAACTTTATGAACATGTGGCCCAGAATCCCACTTCTCCTACCTCTGTTGCACCAAAGATGTTCCTCAGTGACTACATAAGGCCTCATGGAGTGTTGCCTAACCCAAATGGCAGAAAATTTACAAATGTGGACTTGATTCACCAATTGCATGTCTTAATATGTTGGTACTTGTCAAATACAGACCACTGAGACAGTGGCAAAGCGAAAGCCTCCAAAGTTCTTTTCTGCTCTGATGTCCTATGGTTCCGTATCAGAACAGGTATACTGGAGCACATGTGGCAGCATCCAAAATAGAGGGCTATATTTACAAATAGTTAGAAAGGAAGATGTATTGGACTTCTCTTGGACCCCCTCCCTTGGCCTATGTTTTATTCTAATTGTCACTGCAGTTAACAGCAACACAAGGAGGAACGTTGATAGAACCTTGTCTCAGGTACTCCAAATATTACTTGCTTTATGCTCTGGGGCTTTTCAACTCCACAACGTGAAACACTTTTAGGAACCACCAGGCTCTCACATAAGAGCAACCTGAAAGTCAAGAGATAATGTCCTGTTAGTAATCCTTTTGTTAAGTTCTTAAGAACTTTGAAAAAAGAAAAGGCAACCTTATATTAGCCAATTATCAATTCAAGCCATGCTGTGCAGGTCAGAAGGCCTCCAAGGTAGTGTTTAAAGAAAGGGACCTTCTAGGTGTTAATGCAAGCACAGCTTGGAAGTGCAAGAAAGTTAATGCCCCATGAAATCACTTTCGAAAACAAACTACCTGCATGTAATCCCTTGTCTCAAGTTCTTTTACTGAAGGGAAAGCTGGAATAGGCCAGAGAGGTAAAAATAGAAAGCATAGCTCCTTAATTGGAGATGTGGCTCTGGTATTCAGCAATTCGTGAATGTATAGATTCAACATAAGAAAAGGCATTAAACCCAAAAGATTATCCCCACTTGCTGATCTCTTGCACCTTAACAAGAGGTTTTTCATAGGAGAAGAAATGTGCCCGCAGATTTAAAGGACAGACTTGTGCTTAAAAATGAAGTTTCCATGTAGGGCTGGACGTTGCTGTTTTATCCATTGTGATTCACTCATTAGTAATGTCATTTAACAAGATATAATTGTTGATAATAGCTACCATTTATAGAGTGTGCCTTCCATGCTGGGAACCATGCCAAGCTGTGTGTGTGTGTGTGTGTGTGTGTGTGTTTAATCACTCTTAAACTGTATGGCCACCCTCTGAGGCAACTATCATTACCCCTTTTCTACTGATGGGAAAAGTGAGCATCAGAATATTTAAACTGACAGAACACACATAGTAGGTGACAGAGATAGGATGTGAAACTAAATAAATCATTATACCATATAGCTGCCTTGTGAGACATTTCTGTGAAATCAGACATTGAACTAAAGCATAGGAAGCACAGAGGCAAGAATGGGAGAAAGGTACTAACCTGCTAAGTTTTTACTAAAAGATCTAACTCAACTGGGACCACCAAAAATTACATTTTAGTAGGAGGCCAGGGTATCATTAATCATGTATTCATTCAGTCAATAATATTTATTTAATATTCAACTGTGTGTAAAGTACTTCTTTAGATATTGCAGATATTTCCAATTTGCTAGAGTATAGTTAGTTGTTCACAAATAGTCTCTAATTATACTTTGCATTTTTTTGTGGTATCTCCTCTAATGTCTCTTTTCTTTCGGTTCTGATTTTATATGGGTCTTCTTTTTTTTTTTTCTTTAGCTACCACTTGATTAATTTTATCTTTTTTAAAAAGAAATCTGTTTCATTATATTCTTTGTAATTTTTAAGTCATGATTTCATTTAGTTCTGCTCTGATCTTTATTATTTCTTTACTAATGAGGGTTTGGTTTCTTCTTGCATTTCTAGTTCCTTGAGGTGCATCAATTAGGTTGTTTACTTTTAATCTTTTTACTTTTTTGATGTAGGCATTTTTTGGTATTACATTCTCTCTTAACCCTGCTTCGTTGTATCTCATAAGTGTTGGTATGGTGTGTTTCCATTTTCACTCATTTCAATAAATGTTTTTGTTTCCTTCTTTATTTCTTCTTTGAACCAATAGTTGTTCAGACTCATGTTGTCTAATTTGCATGTATTTGTACACTGTCCAAAGTTCCTGTTATCAATTTCTAGTTTTGTTCCATTGTGGTCTGAGAATATACTTGATAAGATTTCAAATTTTTAAATTTGTTGAGACTTGTTTTGTGGCCCAGCATATGGTCTATCCTTGTGAATGGTCCATATGCTGGTGGGAAGAACATGTATTCTGTAGCTGTTGGATGAAATGTTGTTTAAATGTCTGTTAGGTCCATTTGGCCTAAAGTGCAGTTTAAATCCAATATTTCTGTATTGATGTGCTTCTACATGATCTGTATAATGCTGAGAGCCTATCTTTCCCTTTAGATCTACTATTAGCTTTATATATCTGTGCGCTTCCATGGCAGGTACATATATATTTAAAATTGTTATATCCTCTTTCAAACTGACTTATTATTATATAATAACATTCTTTGTGCATTTTTACTGTTTTTGACTTTAAGTCTGTTTTATCTTATGTAACTACAGCTAGATACTCCTGCTGACTTTTGGATCCTGTCTGTATGGAGTATCTTTTTATCCCTTTATTTTTAGTCTATATGTGTCTCTATAGGTGAAGTGGGTTTCTTGTAGGCAGCAGATAATTGAGCCATATTTGTTTTTATTTATGCAGCCAGTTTATATTTTTAAGTAGGGAATTTAAACTGTTTCCATTCAAGGTTCTCATTACAGGTGAGGACTTATTCCTGTCATTTTGTTACACTTTTTTTTTCTGGTTGATTTTCATACGCTTTATCCCTTTTTCTTCTTTTATTTTTTATTATTGGGTGCTGTCATTTTTCAGTAGTGTTAATGTTTGACTCCCTTCTCTTTCTCATTTGTCTGCTTTCCCAGTGACTATTATACTTTCATGTTTTCATGATTGTAGAGATCATCTTTTCACTTGCAGATATATGACTCCCATAAGCATTTCTGGTAGGAAATGCTATATCACCACTAGACCACCACGCTATATCACCACTAGACCACCACAGGTCTACTGGAAATAAATTTCCTCAGTTTTTGCTTGCTTGGGAAAGACTTGATTTCTGTCTCATTTTTTGGAGAATGTCTTTGTTGTGTATAGTATTCTTGCCTTACAGTTTGTATTTTGTTATTGTTATTTGTATTTTGTTCATTTGTTTTTCTTTTCAGCACTTTAATTATCTCACCCCATTCTCTTCCTTCCTATAACGTTTCTGTTGAGATAGCTGTTAGTCTGATGGTGATGCCCTTATATAAAACTTGATGCTTTTCTCTAGCTGTTTTTAGGATTCTGTCTTTGACTTTTGACAGTTTGACTATAACATGCTTTGAGAAGACCATTTTTGGTTGAATCTACTAGGGAGATTAAGCTTTCTGTATTTGGATGTCTATATCTTTTGCAAGAATTGGGTAATTTTAAGCTATTTTTTCATTAAATAGCTTTCATATCTCTTTAATTTTCTGTTTGTCTTATGGGACACCACAAATTCAAATATTTGTTTGCTTTGTAATATCCCATATGTCATATAGGCTTTTTTATTAGCTGACTGGGTTATTTCAGAAGACCTATCTTCAAGTACAAAAATTATTTCTTCTGCTCAATCTAGCCTATTGTTAAAGGTCAATGTTGTATTTTTATTTTTTTCTTTGAGTTGTTCAGTTCTAGAATTTGCTTAGTTATATTTTACTATATCTATTTCTTTGTTAAATTTCTCATTCAGATCCTGAACTGTTTTCCTGATTTATTTCTATTTTTATCTGTATTCCTTTGTATCTCACTGAGTTTCTTTAATATTGTTCCTTTGAATATTTTTCTCACTTTTAACAGATTTTATTTTCTTTGGGATGTGTTACTCAATAATTATTGTGTTTCTTTGGAGGTGCCATGTTTCCTTGCTTTTTCATGTTTCTTGTGTCATTATGTTGATATCTGTGCATCTGTGTAACAGATACTTCTTCCAATTTTACAATTTGGCTTTTGTACAAAAAGGCTTTCCCGACAGATATATCTATAGTGTTGGTTGGGTAGAGTACTTTTGTTGTGATGCTCGGTGGGCACATAGTGTAGTCTCCACATGATTTCTTTGGTTATAATAAGCATCAGTGGTATCTGTGAGTTCTTCAGTGGCTTAGACTGTGGTTGTCAATGGAGACTGTGGTGAAGCTTTGCTGAGGAATTGGACACCAGGCAGGCCAGTCCTCAGGTACCAGTGATGGTGGCAGCAAGCTAGGCATGCTTGTTATCAGGATCTTGGGTGATGTACAAAAATGCCAATGGGGTGGGGTTTTGGTGGATGGGTTGCTGGGCGCCCCAGCAACTTGCTTAGGTGCCAGCAATGGTAGTGGTGGGCCCAACAGGCAAGTGAGTCCTCTAGTCCCTGGGTAGCAGGCAGGACATCAGTAGTGGCAGTAGCAGTGGCAGGCCAACCCTCAGGCCTCCAGGCAGTGCGTGCAGGTACTTCTTATGTTTTTCAAAAAACAAATTTTTAGTTTCATATTTTTTTATTTTTCTTTCCTTTTATTATAATTTATCCTTACATTTATTATTTTTTATAAATCCTATGGACTTATATTGCTCTTTTCCTAGATTTGTTTTTTATCAGAATGTAACATTTTTTCTGCTATGTTTGACTCGAATTACCTTTGGCCTAATATTAACACTGTTACTCCATTATTGTTTTGGTTCATTTTCTCTGTTTTTTTTCACAATGTCTTCATAATTTTCTATTTCAATAGTATTTACTTGTATTGTAATTTTTAAAAATTTTCATCTCAGAGTATTTATCTTTTGACTTATAAATAAAATACATTTAAAATTTATTGCGATTACTGTTACATTAAAATTACACCATATTATTTAATAATTTCTATTTGTCATACCTTATTTATTTTTCTTCTTATATTGGGAAGATATTTTTTATTGATTATAAAATTATATGATCAGGTTTTATTCTTCTACTGGTTATTCCCAAATTATTTAACACATTTTTGTGTTTATTTTTCTTTCAATTTATTAAGCTAATTACAGGTTATCTATAACTTCTTCCAATCCTTAGTTATATTTCTTCAAACTTTTTTCCATTATTTATTTTTCCTCTTTCTTGTATTTCTACATGTTTTGGTATTTCTTCCCTTTAACCTTATTTTAACTTCTACATTTTAATTATCTCTTAACTATTTTATACTTTTCTTTCCACTTTTCCTATTTTCTTCTCTAATAGCCACTTGACTTCCAGTTTACAATTCCTTTCTCAGTTATACCCACTTATTCCATCATTAACCTCATTTTATTGAGTTCTTTATTTCAACAATTATATTTTTAAACTATAGCATCTACACTTAATTCCTTCTCTAACTACTTGTTCTTGCTTAGTATTTGTGGTAATCTCTTTTATACATTTAAGAATATATATTGAGCTTAGTTGAAATTCATATATTCTCTGGCCCACTGATTGTTTTATTTGGTTATATTATTGCATTCTTAAAATATCTTAACATTTCTCTCTCATGAATTAAAATTTCTTTGGAGGTGCCAGCAATTTTGACTAATTTTTTTTATTATTTTAGGGATTCTTTGAAGGCCCAAGCCATAGGTTTTGCTCCTGTTAGTGAGTTTAAGAGTGGATAAATTTACATCAAAACAAATGTACCTCAGGATAGAGAACCTCTAGTGTTCTAAACTGGATTCTAATGTTCCCATTTCTGCACCATCACATCCAGGTGACCCTGCCTCTCCATATACATCTTTGTACCTCTTCCCCAAGTGCTACTTTTCAACATGTATTTTGCAGTCCACTAATCTACTGAGTGTGGTGGGGCTCCTTGGGAGAAAAGGACAACCAGGAAATAATGGTATCCACCTGCAATTTTGTTTTTCTTCCAACTTCAGCTGAACTCCAATGCTAGCCTAATACAATTCATCTCTTTGGGCTGACACTGCACTGATGATGTTTTGTCTGCTTTGCAGTGATGATGGGAAGGGGAAATTCCTCAGAGAAATACGGGGAAAGAATAAAACACCTATCTAGAAAGCACTCATCCAATCTGTCTTAATCTATGATGCCTGACCTTCTTCCATTCTAGACTGCTTTTAAATCCCTCAGTTGTATGAAACCACATTCCATCTCTTCAGGATTTCTTGATGGTTTTTCTGTTAGTATTAAGAATTCCAATCTTCTCTTATTATTGTAGTATCTCGTATGGTAGGCTTAAAGAGAAAGCCATCAGCCTGGATTGCTTAGCCTTCTTATCCAAATGATACTTCAGTTTTCAAGTCAAAAATAAAATTCAACAATGTACTCTGTAGGATCATGGGTAACTTATTCACTTCAGTGTCCTCATCTTTAAAATAAACGGTTGATATAAGGATTACATGATGCATGTTAAGTAACTAGAGCTGTGTGTGATACAGTCATGCATAATAAATAACAGCTGTTATTTTTAATATATTTAAGTTAAAATCATTATATAACAAACAAATTCAGTTGATGTATAAGGGATAAAAATACTTCCTGGTTTCTGGATTTACCCTGAAATTAAAAACCTCTCACTATAGTCCTCCCATTGACTCTACAAGATGTGGAAAAAAGAGAACAGTGGCACATCAAATGCTTTAAGACTTGCTTCAATAGAGTACACATTCCCTAGAAACTTCTCCATATAGTGGAAAATAAAGTTAAATATACCATGTAAGTCCTGGAAGGAGTAGGAAGGTAATCAAGCCCAATAAATATCTTTAAAGTTTTAGAATTAATTTATTGTGTAATCGGAAAATTGGACTTTGGAAACATCAATATTTTTTACTTTTGTATTTTCTAAAATTTTTTCTTGTATTTATTAGTTGAAAGTTTTGTCTGTTTTGTTAAACTTTGAAGAAAATGGTGCCATCATTTGAGCTGAAGTGTAAACAAGAAAGTAATGTATCCCCAAGAGCCAGGCATGGTGGAGGCAGCTTATCAAGGTAAAGAACCCCCAAAAAGAAAGGTTGATTTCAGGGTAGACAGTGAAGATGTATGGTTCAGCTAAATGTTTTTTATAAGGTCACACAGAGATCTCTCCTAGAGAGATCTAAATCCCTGGATGTTTCTGTGAGAGTTTATATTAAGAAGACCAACCTCTTGAAGCAGCATCATAATCAGACATCTTTCTTGACTTCCATTTCTAACTGCCAAGACCAAATATGAGTCAACACTTCCAATCTACACTGGGAAATGCAAGGCTCTGTGGCAATACTACATTATTCCAAAACAGCACATTACTTTGTATAAAGATCATTTCTAATACTCATCTGTTCACTCATTTGTGTTTGACTACTGGCATTAGTATTAGCCTCTGTCAAGGATGCCAATAACAACAAAGACAAATTTTAAAATTAGATCAGTTTTAGACTTTCAACCACAATTATTGCCAGTTTTTTCATGCAGTTGCTTGCTCTACATTTGTTCATCAACCTCATAGGAAGCTTCTGCCTAAGGGTCTCTTTACTTCTTCCTTACTGACCCCCTTATCTCTTTACCTCTATTTTCTATTCAGCTTAAACTTCATAATTCATCATTAACACCCCTCTATTTATCAATATCTGCAAGTATGTTTTACCCATTTTCCTTCCAAGACAGACAGCAGCAGCTAACAAAACCCTGGGCTCATATGAATCCAACTATTCATCTTTTCCAGTTCTATACCAGGACTGCTGAGTGCCATGGGTGCATCACACATTTGTGCAAGCATCTGTTATTACACACTTGACATTTCAACCTCTGTTGAGTCTTCATCACTGACTACCATTTATAATCAGGGGTTCTCAACCGTGGTTTACATGTTAGAATCCCAAGATGCTTTTTAATAATCCTAATAACTGAGGCCTCACACAAAAACAATAAAATCAGATCCTCTCATGATAGGATCCAGGCATCACTAACTTTAAAAGGTCTCCCAGATGATTCCAATGAGCAGCCAGGGTTTAAGGTGGTGTTTGCAGGCTTTATAGCACGTAATTATGACCTGGGAATTACCAAAAGTACTTATGTCTGAGTCCCACCCTCAGAGATTATGATTATTTTGTCTGAAGTACAACCTGATATGTTTGACAGTGCTCTAGGTGATTCCAAAATGCGGACAAATGAAGACCCACTGGTTAGAGCCACTGTTCCTCAGGCCTCCCAACTTTGGCCTTCCAATTCACAGCAGATAACATTGCTTTCTTCTTCATAGAGAAAATAAAATCTATCAAAAAAGGATTTTCTTATCCTCCCTTTCTGCCACCAAAGTTAGAAACAGTCCTCTTCCTATCATTACTCTGTCCACTTCTTTTCTGGTTCTGTCTCTTCCCAGAGTCTCTGTGCTTTCATTCCATTAATTACTCCCATCCTTTCCCTGTATCTGCTTCACTTCCGAGGGTATTTAACATGATCTACTCTCACTCATTCTAAAGGAAACTCTTCCTCCGACATCTGTTTCTGATTACCATCCTATCTTTGTTACCTGTTCAGAACCAAATATCTTGAAACTATTGTGCATCCTAGCTATCTCCTCTTTCTCATTTATCAGTCTTTTTTTTTTTTTACATTTTATTATCCATTTATTCCCAACAACAAAGAAATCAGTGGCATGACCTCATTGTCACAAAGTTTAGCACGTACTTCTCAACCTTTAACTTCACTAAACTCTCAGCAATATTTGACCCTGCTAACTTTACCCAATCGTCTTGAAGTCTTTCGTCTCCCTTTGGCGTTTAGAAATCCATATTCTTCAGCTTTTTTTTCCTTAACTCTGTGGTTGTTCTTTCTGCTTCAGCTGCAGGTTGTGCTTCCTCTGTTCATTTACATGCTGGTGTCCCTCAGGCTTCTGTCACCGGAATTAGCTGCCTCTGATGTTACATGTTCATTGTTTTCTATGGCTTCAATTTCATATTTTATGCTAATCACTCCTCTGTGTATATAAAACTCACAGACACAGATAAGAATTACAACTCATTTTAATTTCTATCTCAGAAATGTTATTCTGTGGACTGACATTGAGCTTGGGGAAGGGTAACTAAGTAGAACATCCCATACCAAGAACCTCAAAGATTGAAACTATTTCCCCCAGCTTAGCCTGCATTGTGTGTTCAGGGTCCACAGATTTACCTGTTGTTTCAGTATTACACCTAGGAATCCAGTAATCTATTGTCTTCCTACTTGCAGGGTACAAATTTCCCTTATAACCACCATCCCGCTCCCACCCCCACCCCGCCGCCTCACCTGTTCCTCTGCCAACTTCAATTGCATTCTCACCCAGCTGACTTCCCATCATATTCCTCTAGAAAACTTTCCTGAACCCCCCTAAGTTATTCTGCAAATTAAATCCCTATATTATTGCAAATCATAATACAATTAGGGAAATGTTCTCCCCAAGAATAAACTTTGACTCTAAATTTAGTAAAACCACACATCAAATTAGTTAATACATAAAGAACTTATCACAGTGATAAACACATCGGGAACACTTAATAAATGATAGCTATTCAGAGTTCACTGAAAAATAATTTCTGATACCATATTAAAAATAAATGATTAAAACAAATATTAAAATATGAGTGCGAAGTAATGGGTATTGTTATTTAATGTTTATCATAAGGATCATGCCCAATGACAGCTTAAATGGACAGAAGAAAAATCAAAACAGAAGACTCATTCAGTTTCTATCAGTGTTTTGTAATAGAAAAAACATTAGCAAGAGACTCGGATGATTTTGTGTGACCATATGTAAAGAATTTACGCATTCTGAGCCTAATTTGTTCATGAGTAAAACAAAAACCCAGGCTTGTTTATTGCAAAGGTCCTTTCAGCCCTAAAATTATTTGATGCTGCAAAAACAATTTCAAATAGTCATCATTCAGCTTAAGACAGAGAACGTTGCTCAGAATGCTGAATCTCTGCCATGTGCCCTCAAAGATTGCATTTCCCTCCCTTCCTCACAGAGATGTCCACAATTCTAAATGTTTTATTGAATGAATGCGTGCACTTCCAAGTAAAATGTTCACTTTTGTGCTTGAACCTTCAAAAATTATATCATGCTGTGTAAAATTTCTCAGTTAACTTTTTACTTATGCTTATGAGATTCATACATTTGGATGTGTACTAATGATGGGATTTGAACATCTGTATTCATGAATGAGGTAACTGTATTTTTCTGGGTATAGCTGCTTGCTATAGAATGAAGTTATAATTTAGTACCAAAATCTTGCCTGGTTTTGGTACTAAAGTTTATACTGTGTTTAGTTGGCCCTCCTGGCTGTTGGTTACACATGCGTGGATTCAACCAACTGAAAATTTAAAATATTTGAAAAAATAAGACTTACATCTCTACTGAACATGTACAGGCTATTTTTCTTCTCATTATTCCCTGAATAATACAGTATAACAATTGTTTGCATACCATTTATACTGTATTCAGGATTATAAGTAATCTGGAGATAGATTTAAAGTATGCAAAAGGATATGCATATGTAATATGCAAATACTATACCATTTTATATCATGGACTTAAGCACCTGTGGATTTTGGTGCCCGCAGGAGGTCCTGGAACCAAACCCTATGAATAATGAGGTACTACTGTGTGTGTGTGTGTGTGTGTGTGTGTGTATATATATACGTGTGTGTGTGAGAGATATATTTAAATATATGTATTATATATGCTGTATATAACATAACTTACATACATATATGCTTATATAAAATGAGGTAGATGTTTTGTCATTTTATATTTTCTAGAAGAATTTTTATGTATTTGATCATATCCCTAAGTGTTAGGTAGAACTCACCTAAAAATCAGTCAGATGTGGTGTTCTCCTGGTAGGAAAATTTTTAAATACTGATTTAACTTCTACACTAATTAGAGTTATTGGATATTCTCATTTTTCTTGAGTCATTTTTTGGTGTGTTATATTTTTCTAGTAATTTTATTTAATTAAGTTTTTGTATTTGTTATTCAAATTGTTCATCTTACTTTTTATAATGCTTCCAACTACAGAATGAGATGCCAATGTCTTTGTTCAGATACCACTTTATTTTCTTGGGCATTTTCCTTATGTGGCTTCATTCTATAACAAGCACCTATACCCTTTAGGGAAGTGGAAAAACCAGTAAACTACTATTCAGTTCACAAGCCTGATGACTTCTATGTACATAGCTCTCACTCTTCTCATTGTGTCTGGCAGGAAGGTGGTGGAATATTGATGGGAGCCTGTCCAGTATTCAGTAAGGACAGCTAGGAGGTGGCTTTTCCCAACTCTAGGCTGATTGATGCTTCTTTTGGAAAAAGTGGATCTTCTGTTCTCAGACTTAGGCCTTAGTCAATTAAGGAATAATAGTAAAAATTAGACTGGGCAGCCAATGATTGCTTCAACTATTAGAAGGGGCTAGTAACTGAACAATATTACTAGTTCCTAGCCTTTCATTCATCAAAGCACAAATTTGTTTTTCCTAGAAGAAAGTTATTTCTATAGCTTTGATATAAAACATTCAGTTTCTCTACCATACATCTAAAGTTCCAACTCCTCAGGATGCAATTTGTATTCCACAAGCTATTCCCAATTTACCTCCTCAGTCTAATCCCTCAGCCAACCCTCCCAAACCCTGAAGCTTCTACTTTCCCAAGCTATACACTATCTGAATACTTCCCATATCTGTGTTTTGCTAAAGCTATTTGCTTTCAGACTGTCCTTGCTCTTTTCCACCCCCCAAAACCCACTTACTGAAAATGTTCACTGCTTTCAAAGACTGGGCCTAATTCTACTTTCGACATGAATGTCCATCATCCCTATAAGAATTAATAATATTTCACATGAATCATCCTCTTCGTGATTAGTTTTTGTCCCTTGTATCACTGCTTCAAATTAATATTTGCTCTTTTTTTATTATTATTATACTTTAAGTTTTAGGGTACATGTGCACAATGTGCAGGTTACATATGTATCCATGTGCCATGTTGGTGTGCTGCACCCATTAATTCATCATTTAGCATTAGGTATATCTCCTAATGCTGTCCCTCCCCCCACCCCACAACAGTCTCCGGAGTGTGATGTTCCCCTTCCTGTGTCCATGTGTTCTCATTGTTCAATTCCCATCTATGAGTGAGAACATGCAGTGTTTGGTTTTTTGTCCTTGCGATAGTTTACTGAGAATGATGGCTTCCAGTTTCATCCATGTCCCTACAAAGGACATGAACTCATCATTTTTTATGGCTGCATAGTATTCCATGGTGTATATGTGCCACATTTTCTTAATCCAGTCTATCGTTGTTGGACATTTGGCTTGGTTCCAAGTCTTTGCTATTGTGAATAGTGCCGCAATAAACATAC
>NW_026652277.1:27879660-27962082 GCF_009828535.3 Hylobates moloch | reverse complement strand
TGTAGGTTGCCTGTTCACTCTGATGGTAGTTTCTTTTGCTGTGCAGAAGCTCTTTAGTTTAATTAGATCCCATTTGTCAATTTTGGCTTTTGTTGCCATTGCTTTTGGTGTTTTAGACATGAAGTCCTTGCCCATGCCTATGTCCTGAATGGTATTGCCTAGGTTTTCTTCTGGGTTTTTATGGTTTTAGGTCTAATATGTAAAAAAAAAAAAAAAAAAAGAAAAAAAGGAAAAAAAAAACCTGTACACAGATGATTATAGTTTTATGTATAATTTCAAAAACTTGATTACAACCAAGATGTCCTTCAGTAAGTGAATGGGATAAACTAGTACATCCAGACAATGGATTTACTAATGAAAAATTTACATTTCAAGTTATGAAAAAACATGGAGGAGCCTTGAATGCATATTACAAAGTGAAAGAAGCCAATCTGAAAAGGCCACATACTGTATGATTCCAACTATATAACATTCTGGAAAAGGTGAAATTATAGAGACAGTAAAAAGATCAATAGCTACCAGGGTTTAGGGATGGGGAAGAGAAAAATAGGTGGACCTCAGAGAATTTTTTAGGCAGTAAAAATAATCTGTATGATAGTATACTGATGGCCATTATACATTTTTTCCAAACCCAAAAACTGTACAACACCAGAGTGAACCCTAAAGTAAACTATAGACTTTGGGTGATTGTGATGTGTCAGTATAAGTTTATCAGTTGTAACAAATGCACAACTTTGGTGGGGATGTGGATAATGGGAAATGTTACACACGGGAGGGCAGGGGGTATATGGGAAATCTCTGTAACTTCATCTTGCTTTTGCTGTAAACCTCAAAGTGCTCTAGTGCTCTAAAAAATAATGTCTTAAAAATAAAATAGTTATCTGAGAATAATTTTAAAAAATTAATATTTGCTGAAGAAATAAATATAAATTTTCTTCCAATGAAATATCTGAAATAACATATATTTACATATAAAATATGTAAATATACAATGTATGTAAATACAAAATATGTAAAAATACAACAAAATAACATATATAATATGTATCTGAGATCCTTGAGGTAGAAATTATGACATATTCACCTATAATTCCTCAAAAAGAATAAAACATTATGATCTACATAGTAAATATTAAACATGATGTCCAATAAATTAGATTGTAAACTAGAATTGGTGAATAAAGAAGAAACATGAGACAGCGAGAAAGTCACTGATGTTATAATGATATTAGTAATTTCTCATTTTGCCTCTACTTCCATTGTTAAATGAAAATAGTACTCAGGACCTTTCCAGCAAAAATACAAACAAAAACTAAGGTTATGGGAACATTTCTGATGGCACTCTGAGGATCATTCCTGCATGCTTAGAAGAATCTCCCATTTCGTAACGACATTGGTATAACCTTAAGGTGGGTTATCTTCTCTCCCAGGAGACAGGGCAGGAAACTCAGGTGCACTTTGTTGCCACTTGCATTTCTGTCTTCTGACTGGGTGACAGTGTGAATTTGAGTTAGGTCTGGGAAGGTGGTGGGTGACAATTACAAACTAGGCCTTTCGATCTTTCAATCACATCTCTGACCTTTCAAATTTGGAAACGTGCTTTCTTCCTACCCGCCAAATGGCCTCTTTTTGACTGATTTGTGTTAGATTTACTTCCATTCAAATCGAATTTTTATTTTTCACTGAGCACATGACCTAAAGTAGATTCCTCAGAAAAGCCTAGAGGAATTAAATGTCAGCTGAATGAATTTATGTTTTCCTTATTTGCATTCTACCTAATTATCTTTTTTATATGCTGCCTTAAAATTGTATATTTTTTAAAATTCTTGAAAATTAAAGTTTTTATTTTCTTCTCAATTACCTTCAGTGTTTAGTTCCTCTTTTCTTTCAGTATGTGATGATTTCTTATACATGTATGAAATACATTTGATGATAGATGATAAAAAGAGGAAGATAGGAATTATGTAAGGAAGAAAAAAAGGAAGAAGAAATCTAAGGGGGATTCAAATATACTTAATTATATCTAGGGAACTGATGTGATCAGTTCAACAAAAATCTGTTTTTACAAGAACAAATGAGCATCCTGAGAGAGAAACCATTTTGAGATGAAAATGAACGACCAAGACATGATGACTTTGATCTGGTAAGAACGCATCAATGTAGAAGTAATATACATTGTTTTTCAATGTAGAGAGGAACAAAGCATGATTTCTATTACCCAGTTTTGTTTCCTAGCCCAGATTTCAAAGATTATGGTTGAGTTATATGAAAAGCAAAGAGACTATAAATAAAACTTGAAGTAATTTCTTAACTAACAATACTATGCAACATTAGGAGTAAAAGCAGCTATCTTAGGAGCCTTCAGGTGGTATATCATTCACATTGCACCTTGCTGTCAATCATAGGGTAGTTTTACCATTATGAAGATCCTTTAAGGCAGTGACAATAATCAGGGAAACATGGAAAACACCCATCAGAAGATAGCAGTGTACCAGCAGAGAGGCAGTAGTGCCCAAAAGACTGGAAAGGAGCCCAGTGAATTCTGGTTGAAAGGCATTACCACCCACTGGAGCCCTTAGAAACTGTGTTCCAGGAATTAATTGCAGTGGCCAGGAATAAATGAGTGCCAGCAGTAATGGCATAATGCCCAAAATGGTTGGACTCATTCCTCAGTACATTTGATTCACCCCGTCAGGATTTCCAGATTACTTGACATGGCATTTAGTATGAAATCCTATATGAACAAATGAAAACTCCCACATGAATTGATGAGACCCCATCAGTACTCTGAAGCAGATGAAGCCAGAGGAAATTCCACTTACCCACCACCAGCCATCCAAGAGCAAAACTGCTAGAGATCAAATCTTGGTGCTTTCCTTTCACTTGATAAGCATGAAGTTAGAAATATCAGTAGATAAAATAAAAACTGTTAGAAAACTTCAGATCATTTCCTGAAAAATCTATATTTTATTAGGTTGGTGCAAACATAATTGTGGTTTTTGCAACTATTTTAATGGCAAAAACTGCAATTACTTTTGCACCAACCTAATAAATTCATTGTATTTCTTTTCTTCTATTTTTTTATAGACAAGGTCTTAATCTGTCACCTAGGATGCAGTACAGTGGCACAATCACAGCTCACTATAGCCTCAACCCCCTGGGCTCAAGTGATCCTCCTACCTCACCATCCCGAGTAGCTGAGACCACAGGCATGTGCCACCACATCTGGCTAATTTTTAATTTTGTGTAGAGATGGGGTCTCCCTGTGTTGCCCAGGCTCATTGTATTTCTTAAAACTGCAACTTCATCGTGCAAGACACAAACTTTTTTAAAATAGCCAAATTCAACAGTTTTAAAAGACATAAGCTCGGTTTGGTTTTTTTTTTTTTTTGTCATTTTAAATCTTTAACTACAATTATGTTCCTTTTAAAATTTTACTTTCTAATTTTGTGGGTCATTAGTAGGCATATATATTTATGGGGTCCATGAGCTGTTTTGATACAGGCATGCAATGCATAATAATCACATCGTGGAGCATTGGGGTATCCATATCCTTGAGCATTCATCCTTTCTGTTACAAACTAATCCAACTATATTCTTTTAGCTATTTTAAAATGTACAATTAAGTTATCATTGTTATCACCCTGTTGTGCTATCAAAACCAAGGTCTTGTTCATTCTTTCTAACTACTTTTTGTACCCATCCCCCAACTATCCTTCCTAGCCTCTGGTAACCATCCTTCTACTCTCCATTATGTTCTTTTTGTTTGTTTGTTTGTCTGTTTGTTTGGGATGGAGTCTCGCTCTTGTCGCCCAGGCTGGAGTGCAGTGGTGCGATCTCAGCTCACTGCAACCTCCGCCTCCCAGGTTCAAGCGATTCTCCTGCCTCAGCCTCCTGAGTAGCTAGGATTACAGGCGCCCACCACCACACCTGGCTAATTTTTGTACTTTTAATAGAGATGGGGTTTTGCTATGTTGGCCAGGCTGGTCTTGAACTCCTGACCTCAGGTGATCCACCTGCCTCAGCCTCCCAAAGTGCTGGAATTGCAAGCATGAGCCACCACGCCTGGCCCATTATATTCCTTTTTTATGCTTAGTATTTATGGCTTCTTTTTCTTGATCCATTTTTACAATGGTTTGCATATTTTACTAAAGTTTCTAACAAATTAGTTTTCATGTTGTGTGTGTGTGTGTGTGTATATTTTTTTTTAGTTTATACGTTATGCTTTCATCTTCATTGTTTCCTTGTTTCTATTTTCTTTAGGTGTATTCTATTGACTTTTGTTCTACAATCTTGAAGAACACAAAACTCATTAATATAAGCTTTTATTTTAAGTACTTACTGCCACACTTCAAAATATCGTTTAACTTTATTCCAAAAATATTGATATTTTGTATCGTAGTAGCCATGGAGGCATGCTACTCAGAATACCATCAAAAGGATGTGGTGTGGGTACAAGGTTGACTGACAACCTCTAACCACTCCACTCTGACCCACTGCAGCATTCACCAAGGCCACACTTTCCTAGGCTGCTCTTGATAGTGACTGAGCATAGCAAGAGTACCAGGTCCATTTTGGCTAGATGTAGAATGCTGTTAGGGTAACCTGGTAACCATCCTTCTACTCTCCATTATGTTCCTTTTTGTTTGTTTGTTTGAGATGGAGTCTTGCTCTTGTCGCCCAGGCTGGAGTGCAGTGGTGCGATCTCGGCTCACTACAACCTCCGCCTCCCAGGTTCAAGTGATTCTCCTGCCTCAGCCTCCTAAGCAGCTGGGATTACAGGAGCCTGCCACAACGCCTGGCTAATTTTTGTACTTTTAGTAGAGACGGAGACTCCCATCAGCATGGATGAGGCTTTCTCAGAATTGCACAACTGTCTGAATACCTTCCACCCCAGTCCTCCTTACATTTTAGTTTTCTTTTCACAGGTGTCAGTTCCATATCATAGTCTGAAGTTTCCCTCAGCCTGTTCCTGTTCTCTCCCTCTTTATCCTTCAAAGGCATTTCCCCAATGTATCCTTGTACATTTAATTCTTCATTGGTATCTCCTTAGAGGACTTGAACAGACAAATGGACACAAGTATTTTTGTTATTATCCATTTACAGGTGTCTCAAATTTCTAGTAAGAATTGTTTCTCTGACTCATGTGCTATTATGTTTCTTTTTCCCAGTCATTTGAAAGGTCTTTTAACTTCTAACTTAATTTGTCTTGTACACATAGAAAGTGTCCTTTGAAATCTCTCTATATAGTTTTTATGGTGCTTGCTGAAGAATGGATATTCTATAATCATTGAGTGTAGAGTTCTAAGTTCACTAAAAATGCATGTTGTGTTGCTCAGATGAAATATCACATAATGCAAGAAGTATTTAAATATCCCCTTAAAATAGTGAATTGCAAATTTATCTTTATACTTATATTGTTTTGCCTTATATATTTGAAGCTATTTCGTCAAGTATATATAGGTTTTGATAAGTCTTTGGAAAACAGCTATTGCTGAATGTTGGCATTTCATGCAATCTAGAAATATCAGTATTTTAATCGGTGAGTTCAGTATTTAGTTTATTTACATTTATTGTGATTATTAAAACGTTTGTATTTTTCTTTCTTATTTTGTGTTTTCTGTCTATTCCATCTTTTTATTCTACCTTTTTCTCATTTCTTCATTCTTGCATATTGACTGCATTGAGTTTTATATTACATTAAAATTAGTAGTAATATGTTTTGGGGGGTATTTTTGAAAATTTAACTTATATTCCTAATGTAAAAAGAGCCCCTTGATTATCTCTCCTGTTAAATAAATTCAAAACCTTAGAATATTTTAACTTTAATTGCTATTCCAACTGACTTTACATTATTGTCTAATATCTTGGTTCTCTCTTGCTTTCTTGGTAATTTTAATGTCACATATTGAAAATTATTACTTTGTATATAATATTTGTCTATATTTATTACACACCAAAATCTTTGCATGTTATTATTTTTTACTTCAGATTTTTTAGGGTCATTGTCCTTTTTATTATATACATACTTTAGAAGAAGTTCTTTTAATAAGAGTAAGTTTATAATTAACTCTCTGTGGTATTACTGAAAAAATATATTGTTATTGTCCACATTCTCTAAATATTTTTCCTAGATTTAAACTTATTGGTGGGGTGAGATTCTTAGAGATTTCTTGTATTTTCCAGTGAGTTGATCAATGCATTTAAAAGTATGATCATTTAGAGTTGAAACTGATTTGCAGTGAAAGGCTTTTAGAATACTTTAGTCTGCTATAATTCTAGAAACAGTAGTTATTTCTACTATTTTTACCTATAAAGATAATTAAGCTTATCAATGTTTGATTTAGATTGATGGATATATCATCTCATATTTCATGAGTTCTAAGATCACAAGTCATCTACATAATATGAGTTGCTGAAGAAAAAGAGGAATCTGCCACCTCAGAGTTGGGAGAGATACCTCTATGCGTGCATTTTTGTGTGTAACATATTGATATGCAGTCAATACATGTCAGTTAAGCCACTCTGTGATTTATATTATCTAGTTCAATGAAACAAAACTTAAAAAGGGAATCAGAGCCTGGAAAAGATTACTGTAGAAAAATCACAGATTGACAATAACACTAACAATACAAGCATAGAAAACAATTAAAAGTAGGAGAGCTGGCAGTTCTATTCCTAGCATGAGGGCTTTTTTGGCCACTGTACAAGATAAAAATAATGACAGTTTAATCAGATCTGACAAGAAGTCAGCCAAGAACTTTAAAATTATCAAGATGATTTTCCATAAAGAGTAACAATTATTGTTAAATATAAAACTGGCCTAATTGATTATTGCAGCTTTAAATAATAAGCTAATATTAGATAAACACACCACAATTAGCAAATTATTTTTAAAATAAAACTTATTTCAAGGGGTGGGAAAAGATATTCCACGTAAATGAAAACCAAAAAGATCAGTAGTAGCTGTACTTATAAAATAGATTTCAAGATAAAAGTTATAAAAAAGACAAAGAAGGTCATTATATAATGATAAAGAAGTCAATTCAGTGACATGCTATAATAATTATAAATATATATGTACCCAATAATGGAGCATCCAGATATATAAATCAAATATCACTAAAGAGATAGAGCCCAATACAATAGTAGTTGAGAATTTTAATATCCCACTTTCAGTATTGGACAGATTATCTAGACAGAAAATAAACAAACATCAGACTTAACCTGTACTATAGACCAAATTGATCTAACAGACATTTATAGAACTTTTTATCCAACAGCTGCAGAATACACATGATTCTCATCAACACATGGAGCATTCTCCAGAATAGACCACATGTTCAATCATAAAACAAGTTTCAACAAATAAAAAAATACAGAAACAATATCAAGTATTTCTGACCACGATTTCTGACCACCATTATGGTCATAAATGCTTGATATGATTAGAAATCAATAACAAGAGGAACTTTGGAAAGTATACAAACACATGGAGATTAAGCAATATACTTATGAATGACCATTGGGTCAATGAAGAAATTAAGAAGAAAATTTTAAAAATCTTTAAACACATGAAAATAGAAACACAATATATCAAAACTTATAGGATATTGCAGAAGTAGTGCTGAGAGGAAAGTTTACAGAAATAAATGCCTACATCAAAAAAGTATAAAAACTTCAAATAAAATACCTAACAATGCATCTTAAAGAACTAGAAAAGCAAGAGCAAATCAAACACAAAATTAATAGAACAAAAGAAATAATAGAGATCAGAGTAGAAATAAATGAAATTGAGACTAAACAAATACAAAGCATCAACAAAATAAAGATTTGACTTTTTGAAAAGATAAACAAAAGTAACAAACCCTTAGCTAGACAAACTAAGAAAATAAGAGACAAGACCCAAATAAATAAAATCAGAGATGAAAAAGGAGACATCACAACTGATGCCACATAAATTCAAAAGATAATTACAGATTATTATTAATAACTACTTACCAAATTCCTAGAAGAAATGGATAAAATCCTAGACACATACAATCTACCAAGATTAAACCTTAAAGAAATAGAAAACCCAAATAGATCAGCAACAAGTAATGACATAAAAGGAATAATAAAGAGTCTCCTATTAAAGAAAAATCCAGGACCTGATGGCTTCACTGCTAAACTCTGTAAAACATTTAAAGAACTAATATCAATCCTACTCAAATCGTTCCAAAAAAAATAAGAAGGCAGTACTTCCAAACTCATTCATTGAGATCAGTATTACCCTGATAACCAAAACCAGAAAAAGGCATGACAAAAACAGAAAACTACAGGCCAATATCTCTGACTAACATAGATGCAAAAATCTTCAACAAAGTACTAGCAAACTGAATTCAACAACACATTAAAAAGATCATTCATTATGACCACGTGGGATTTATCCCTGCGATGCAAGGATGGCTCAACACATGGAAATCAATAGATGTGATACATCACATAGACAGAATGAAGCACAAACCACATAATCATTTCAATAAACGTTTAAAAAGCATTTGATAAAATTCAACATCCCTTCATGATAAAAACTTTCAACAATTGTTTAGTACAGAAGAAACATACCTCAACACAGTAAAGGCCATATCCAATAAAGTCAGTATCATAGTGAATATGGAAAAACTGAAAGCCTTTCCTCTAAGATCTGGAACAAGGCAAGGATGCCCACTTACCATTTTTATTCAACACAGCACTGGAAGTCCTAGCTAGAACAACTAAACAAGATAAAGAAATAAAAGACATCCAAATTGGAAAAGAAAAATTCAAATTACTCTTGTTTGCAGGAAATATGATCTTATATTTAGAAAAACCTGAAGACCCCACTGAAAAACTATTAGAAAACAAATTCAGTAAAGCTACAGGATACAAAATAAACATACAAAAATCAAAGTGTTTCTTTATGCCAATAGCAAACAATCTCAAAATGAAACCAAGAAAATAATCCCATTAACGATAGCTACAAATAAAATAAAATACTTAAAAATAAACTTACCAAAGTAGCAAAAGAGTATACAATGAAAACAAGTCCAGGACCAGATGGATTCACAGCCGAATTCTACCAGAGGTACAAGGAGGAGCTGGTACCATCCCTTCTGAAACTATTCCAATCAATAGAAAAAGAGGGAATCCTCCCTAACTCATTTTATGAGGCCAGCATCATCCTGATACCAAAGCCTGGCAAAGACACAACAAAAAAAGAGACTTTTAGACCAATATCCCTGATGAACATCGATGCAAAAATCCTCAATAAAATACTGGCAAACCAAATCCAGCAGCACATCAAAAAGCTTGTCCACCATGAACAAGTGGGCTTCATTCCTGGGATGCAAGGCTGATTCAACATATGCAAATCAATAAACGTAATCCAGCAAATAAACAGAACCAACAACAAAACCATATGATTATCTCAATAGATGCAGAAAAGGCCTTTGACAAATTCAACAAAGCTTCATGCTAAAAACCCTCAATAAATTAGGTATTGATGGGACATATCTGAAAATAATAAGAGCTATCTATGACAAACCTACAGCCAATATCATACTGAATGGGCAAAAACTGGAAGCAGTCCCTTTCAAAACTGGCACAAGAGAGGGATGCCCTCTCTCACCACTCCTATTCAACATGGTGTTAGAAGTTCTGGCCAGGGCAATCAGGCAGGAGAAAGAAATCAAGGGTATTCAATTAGGAAAAGAGGAAGTCAAATTGTCCCTGTTTGCAGATGACATGATTGGATATCTAGAAAACCCATCGTCTCAGCCCAAAATCTCCTTAAGCTGATAGGCAACTTCAGCGAAGTCTCAGGATACAAAATTAATATGCAAAAATCACAAACATTCTTATACACCAATAACAGACAAACAGAGAGCCAAATCATGAGTGAACTCCCATTCACAATTGCTTCAAAGAGAATAAAACACCTAGGAATCCAACTTACAAGGGACGCGAAGGACCTCTTCAAGGAGAACTACAAACCACTGCTCAATGAAATAAAAGAGGATACAAGCAAATGGAAGAACATTCCATGTTCATGGGTAGGAAGAATCAATATCGTGAAAATGGCCATACTGCCCAAGGTAATTTATAGATTCAATGCCATCCCCATCAAGCTACCAATGACTTTCTTCACAGAATTGGAAACAACTACTTTAAAGTTCATATGGAACCAAAAAAGAGACCACATTGCCAAGTCAATCCTAAGCCAAAAGAACAAAGCTGGATGCATCATGCTGCCTGACTTCAAACTATACTACAAGGCTATAGTAACCAAAACAGAATGGTACTGGTACCACAACAGAGATATAGACCAATGGAACAGAACAGAGCCCTCACAAATAATGCCACATATCTACAACCATCTGATCTTTGACAAACCTGACAAAAACAAGCAATGGGGAAAGGATTCCCTATTTAATAAAAGGTGCTGGGAAAACTGGCTAGCCATATGTAGAAAGCTGAAACTGGATCCCTTCCTTACACTTTATACAAAAATTAATTCAAGATGGATTAAAGACTTAAATCTTAGACCTGAAACCATAAAAACCCTAGAAGAAAACCTAGCCAATACCATTGAGGACATAGGATGAGCAAGGACTTCATGTCTAAAACACCAAAAGCAATGGCAACAAAAGCCAAAATTGACAAATGGGATCTAATTAAACTAAAGAGCTTCTGCACAGCAAAAGAAACTACCACCAGAGTGAAAAGGCAACCTACAGAATGGGAGAAAATTTTTGCAATCTACTCATCTGACAAAGGGCTAATATCCAGAATCAGCAATGAACTCCAACAAATTTACAAGAAAAAAACAAACAACCCCATCAAAAAGTGGGAAAAGGACATGAACAGACACTTCTCAAAAGAAGACATTTATGCAGCCAAAAGACACATGAAAAAATGCTCATCATCACTGGCCATCAGAGAAATGCAAATCAAAACCACAATGAGATACCATCTCACACAAGTTAGAATGGCAATCATTAAAAAGTCAGGAAACAACAGGTGCTGGAGAGGATGTGGAGAAATAGGAACACTTTGACACTGTTGGTGGGACTGTAAACTAGTTCAACCATTGTAGAAGTCAGTGTGGCGATTCCTCAGGGATCTAGAACTAGAAATACCATTTGACCCAGCCATCCCATTACTGGGTATATGCCCAAAGGATTATAAATCATGCTGTTATAAAGACACATGCACACGTATGTTTATTGTGGCACTATTCACAACAGCAAAGACTTGCAACCAAGCCAAATGTCCAACAACAATAGACTGGATTAAGAAAATGTGGCACATATACACCATGGAATACTATGCAGCCATAAAAAACGGTGAGTTTCTGTCCTTTGTAGGGACATGGATGAAGCTGGAAACCATCATTCTCAGCAAACCATCACAAGGACAAAAAACCAAACGCTGCATGTTCTCACTCATAGGTGGGAATTGAACAATGAGAACACATGGACACAGGAAGGGGAACATCACACACCAGGGCCTGTTGTGGGGTGGGGGTAGGGGGGAGAGATAGCATTAGGAGATATACCTAATGTTAAATAAGGAGTTAATGGGTGCAGCACACCAACATGGAACATGTATAACATATGTAAGAATCCTGAACATTGTGCACATGTACCCTAAAACTTATAGTAAAAAAAAAAAGAAAGCATACAGAAATTTAAAAATGTTCTATGTTCATGGATCAAAAGAATCAATATTTTTCAAATGTTCCTACTTCCCAAAGTGATTTACATATTCTATGCAATCCCTATCAAAATAGCAATGACATTTGTCACAGAAATAGAAAAAATAATCTGAAAATTCATGTGGAGCCAAAAAAGAGCCTGAATAGGGAAAGCAATCCTGAGTGGGGGAAAAGAAAAGCTGGAGGCAACTTATTACCTAACTTTAAATTATACTAAAAATCTAATACTAAAAGTAAGCAAAATAGCATGGTACTGGCATCAAAGCAGACACATAATCCAAAAGAACAAAATAGAGAACCCAGAAATAAATCCGCACATTTACAATCAACTCATTTTCAACAAAGGCAAGAAGGACACAGATTGGGGAAAGAGTCTCTTCAATAAATGGTGCTGGGAAAACTGGATATTCATATGTAGAAGAAGAAAACTAGACTCTTACCTCTCACTATATAAAAAATCAAATAAAAATGGATTAAAGATTTAAATCTAAGACCTGAAACTATGAAACTACTAGAACAAAACATTGGGGAAACGCCCCAGGACATTGGCCTAGGAAAAATTTCTTAAGACCTCAAATGCACAGGCAACCAAAGCAAAAGTATATAAATAGGATAACAACAAAAACTTTTACACAGATAAAAAAAAAATCAACACAGTAAAGAAACAACTGGTGGGAACAGGGGGGAGGAGTAGCATTAGGAGATATACCTAGTGCTAAATGACGAGTTAATGGGTGCAGCACACCAACATGGCACACGTATACATATGTAACAAACCTGCACGTTGAGCATATGTACTCTAAAACTTAAAGTATAATAATGAAGAAAAAGAAAAAAAAAAAAAGAACAACTGATAGAATGGAAGAAAATATTTGCAAACTACTCATGTGACAAGGATTAATAACCAGAATATAAAAGGAGTTCAAACAACTAATTAGGAAAAAAAACAAAAACAAAAAAATATATAATTTTCTTTTTGTTTTTCTTTTTTTTTTTTTTTTTTTAGGCCGGAGTCTCGCACTGTCGCCCAGGCTGGAGTGCAATGACACAATCTCAGCTCACTGCAAGCTCCGCCTCCGGGGTTGACGCCATTCTCCTGCCTCAGCCTCCCGAGTAGTTGGGACTACAGGCACCGGCCACCACACCCGGCTAATTTTTTGTATTTTTAGTAGACACAGGGTTTCACTGTGTTAGCCAGGATGGTCTTGATATCCTGACCTCATGATCCACCCGCCTCGGCCTCCCAAAGTGCTGGGATTACAGGCGTGAGCCACCGTGCCCGGCCAAGTCTCACTCTTATGCCCAGGCTGGAGTGCAGTGGCATGATCTTGGCTCACTGCAACCTCCGCCCCCTGGGTTCAAGAGGTTCTCCTGTCTCAGCCTCCAGAGTAGCTGGGATCACAGGTGTCCATCACCACGCCCAGCTAATTTTTGTATTCTGGGTAGAGACAGGGTTTTGCCATGTTGGCCCGGCTGGTCTTGAACTCCTGACCTCAGGTTATCCACTCGCCTTGACCTCCCAAAGTGCTAGGATTACATGCGTGAACCACCACGCCCAGCCATAATTTAATTTTTAAAACAGGCAGAAGGCACAGATAATTGGCAAGCCACATGTAGGAAAATAAAATTGGATCCTCATTTTTCACCTTACACAAAAATCAACTCTAGATGAATCAAAGTCTTAAATCTGAGACCTGAAACCATAAAAACTGTGGAAGATAACACTGAACAAAACCCTTCTAGATATTGGCTTAGGCAACGACTTCATGACCAAGAATCCAGAAGCAAATGCAACAAAAACAAAAATAAATGAGAATTTATTAAGCTAAAAAAGCTTTTGCATAGCAAAATAAATAATCAACAGAGTAAACAAACAACTCAGCATGGGAGAAAAATCTTTGAAAACTATGCATCCAACAAAGGACTAATATCTAGAATCGACAAGAAACTCAAATCAGCAAGAACAAAATGAACAATCCCATCAAAAAGTGGGCTAAGGACATGCATACACAATTCTAAAAAGAAGATATACAAATAGCCAACAAACATATGAAAAAATACTCAATGTCACTAATTATCAGGGAAATTCGAATCAAAACAACAATGCAATATCATCTTATTCCTGCAAAAATGGCCATAATTAAAAAATCAAGAAATAATAGATGTTGGTGTGGATGTGAGGAAAAGGGAACACTTTTACACTACTGGTGGGAATATAAAGTAGTATAACCACTATGGAAAACAGTGTGGAGATTCCTTAAAGAACTAAAAGTGGATCTACCACTTGATCCACCAATCCCACTACTGGGTATCTACCCAAAGGAAAAAAAGTCATTATATAAAAAAGACACTTGTATACGCATGTTTATAGCAGCACAATTTGCAATTGCAAAAATATGGAACCAGCCCAAATGCTCATCAATCAATGAGTGGATAAAGAAAATACAGTATGTATATACCATAGAATACTACTCAGACATAAAAAGGAACAAAATAATGTCATTCGCAGCAACCTGGATGGAGTTGGAGACCATTATTCTATGTGTAGTAACTCAGGAATGAAAAACCAAACATCATATGTTCTCACTCATAAGTGGAAGTTAGCCATGAGGACACAAAGGTATAAGAACAATACAATGAACTTTGAGAATTCAGGGGAAGGTGGGAGGGGGATGAGGGATGGAAGAATGCACATTGGGTACAGTGTACACTGCTCGGGTGATGGGTGCACCAAAATCTGAGAAATCACCACTAAAGAACTTATCCATATAACCAAAAACCACCTGTTCTCCAAAAACCTATTAAAATAAAGAAAAAATAACTCCTTGCCAATAAGATTATTATATAGTATACATAATTATTGTACTATAAATTATATATTACATTATTACATATCATATAGCCTATAACAATACAATTCATAACTATATAATTACTTTAATAACTAAATTCTATATAATTGTGCTATTAACTTATAATAATTATATTATTACTTCCCCCACCAAAAAAATGAGGGGCTAAACATTGATCATTGTGGAAACTGGGTGATGGGTGCATGAAGCTTTACTATACACTGTTCTCCCTTCTTTTGTATGTGTTCTCTAATAAAAAGAAATAAAAACCAAAAAAATGGACAAATGGTATGAACTTGAAAGTTAAAAAATTTTAAAAGAAAAAAATCTAAATAGGCATTTCTCAAAAGAAGACATACAAGTGGCCAATGGGCATATGAAAAGTGCTCAACATCATTAATCATCAGAGGAATGTGAATCAAAACAATGAGATATCATTTCACCACAGTTTAAATGGTTTTTATCAAAAGGACAGGCAATAACAGATGCCGGCAAGGATATGGAGAAAAGGGAACTCTCATACGCTGTTGGTGGGAATGTAAATTAGTATAACCACAATGGAGAACAGTATGGAGGTTTCTCACAAAGCTAAAAATAGAGCAACCATATGATCCAGCAATCCCATCACTTGGGATATATCCAAAAGAATGGAAATCAGTATATGGAAGAGATGCCTGCACTCTCATGTTTATTGCAGCAGTATTCACAATAGCCAAGATATGGAGTCGACATAAGTGTTCATCAAGAGATAAATGGATAAAGAAAATGTGGTATATATATACAATAAAATATTATTCAGCCATTAAAAAGAATAAAATCCTGGCATTTGCAACAATATGGATAGAACTGGAGGACACTGTGTTAAGTGAAATAAGCCAGGCACAGAAAGATACATATTGCATGTACTCACTTATATATAGGACGTAAAAAAAAATGAACTCATGGAGATAGAGTAAAATGATGCTCATCAGAGCATCATTGAATATGATCAGTAAAGGTGAATTTATTATTTGTACCTTTGCTTAATTGTTCTGATGGTTTAAAAGTTTTCTTATATTTCACTTAAATTTCCCTGCTGTAGTTGAAGTTCATTACTTCCTGTTCTGCTCTCATTGACTAATAAGAATTGGTCCCTGTCCTCCTGATAATATCCCTTAACATATTTTCAGAAGCTATCATATCTCTCCTTAGCCTTTTTGTCTCCATATTGGGAAATTCTCAGCTCTACTATCCTTTCATCATATATCCTATCCTTCCTGAATTTCTCATATTTTGAGGCTTATATTTGAACTTAGATAGGTTTGTTCATAAAGAGAAAAATTGCATTTAAAATTTTATAATTGCCTGAAAATGAAAAAAAAGTTATATGTATTATTTACCTAATTTATTAGAAAGTAAGCATGCAATTCTATTGGGGAAATTGGGTTTGATAAAAGTTAATTCTTATTACCAGTTTCATAAAAAATCTATGTCAAATTATCATTTTCTCTGCATTTATTAAAGAAGGAAACTTCAAGGGTCTGACATTTCTTGCAAACTTGTGTATGTGCACTCATCTCTGTAGAGTTCATGTGCAAAGTGTATTTTTCTGAGAAAATATATTTATAGCTTTCTTGGTGGAGCACTGCCTACCCTAGGAAGAAAAAAAAATCTGACTGGATTCTAGTCCTAGGATAAAATTAAAGTGGGTAGACATTAACTTACCTGTTTACCTTTTCTGTTACACAATATTTTTTTGCAAATGACATAACTCATATACCAGTGTATTTTAAGTAGAGTAATATTTATGATTGCAGCCTGAGAATTTTTCAAGAAACTTGAAATCACTATTGTCTTGTGAACAGAGACTTCTTTCTTAGCATTATTTTCAATGTGTTTTTATCCCCCTCAGAGGATTCTGCACATCCTCACTAGGGCTTTGATTCAGAGCATCCTCTGTCAGTTATAACGTTGGCAGCTATATGGCCAGCTGTTCTTAGCCATTCTCAAGTGTGTAATACGCAGCCCTCACATATGTGAGATCTCCTTGTAACAAGCCAGAAATTGTCCTTAAAGAGTACTCCTAAGAAAGTAGTCAAAGGAGAGAAGAACTGTGCTTCCAAGCATGTTCTTACATTTTTCCCTCTACAGATATGGCCCCTAAGGCTCTCCATCTATCTTAGAACATTCTCCATGCATATCATTTAGCAGCAGAAATCCCATCAGCAATATACAATAGGGAAATAATCCCAATAAGAAAGAGGACATCGGCAGTCCAGAGACTAAGACCATGAGGTATTAGGATATGTTCAGATAAAACATGCTTGCAAAAAAGAAATAAAGACCTTTGTATGCAACACCAATTATCCTTTTCTTCAGACCCTTTTGACATTCCTGTTCCAGGTTTCCATGTGTTCAGACCAAATTCACACAGATGTAACTGGATGCTGCCTCGTCTTCAGCCCCTTCCCTTCCCCTCTGGCTTCCCACCCAAGGGCTGCCTTGCTGGTGATACCACAGGACTCCATTCAGCTCCTATGCCCAGCATGCACAACCTGGTGGTATGGGGGAGTTATTACATCATGGGGTAAAGTTTACTAATTGCTAAGAAGGCCTAGTAGATCAATTATTTTTGTTTTTTGCCTTCTGTATTAGTCTGTTCCCCATGCTGCCAATAAAGGCATACACAAGACTGGGTAATTTATAAAGAATAAAAGGTTTAATGGACTCACAATTCCACATGGCTGGGGAGGCCTCACAATTACAGCAGAGGGTGAAGCGGAAGCAAGACATGTCTTACATGGCAACAGGCAAGAGAGCTTGTGCAGGGGAACTCCCATTTATGAAACTAACAGATCTCGTGAGACTTATTCACTACCATGAGAACAGTATGGGGGAACCACCCCCATAACTCAATTTTCTCCACCTGGCCCCACCCTTGACATGTGGGATTATTACAATTCAAGGTGAGATATGGGTGGGGACACAAAGCCAAACCTTATTACCTTCCCTCTCCAGGATTGTCCAGAGATAGAGTTACAGGCATTTCCATGGTGTAACACTACAGTCACCTCAATACCACAGCCCCATTTGGGCTCTACCTCTTTCCTTGAATTTTTTTTTTTATTGTTGTTCTTCACTTCTAGTCCCTGGAATTGTCTTTCCCGTAAAATAAGAGCACATTAGACTGTTTGGGCTCTTCTTTCTGGGAAAATCAGGCTAAAAAGTTCTCTTAGAACTTTTAACCAGGGATACATAACAGAAAAGCCCAAGCATTTATTGTAATTTCTCCATATTATGACTTTTTGATATAAACTTCCCAAATTACAGAGACAGGGGATCTCCTATTCTGACCAGTAAAGATAACATATTGAACATGGTGAAAATATCTAATAACAACTCAACAAATATTACTTAGCTCCTAGAATATCTCAAATATTCTGCTATAGTCTGGATTTCTGTCCACAAATTGAGGATTAAAAAATTTATATAACACAAAATGTTAGCTAACCTTAAGAATTTCCCTCTCAACTTCTGAAACTGATATATCTAGGTGGAATGAACTTTACTAATCTGAGGCAATAGAACTAAGAGGAATAAAATGTAATTGAATATCAACTCTAAACCCCAAAAATCTTGTTAAGGAGGTAATTCCCTTGGAGAGTCTTCAGAGACCCCATATGACAATAAAACTAGAATGAATGCAAACAAAGATTCTACTGAAAACAAATGCTTTAAAAATAGGTGCTATAATTTGAATGTTTATGTCTGTTCCAAAATTTACATGTTGAAACTTATCGTGAAAATGGCCTTATTGCCCAAAGTAATTTATAGATTCAATTATATCCATCAAGCTATTATTGACTTTCCTCACAGAATTAGAAAAATCTACTTTAAATTTCATATGGAACCAAAAAAGAGCCTGCATAGCCAAGAAAATCCTAAGCAAAAAGAACAAAACTGGAGATACCATGCTACCTGACTTCAAACTATACTACAAGGATACAGTAACCAAAACAGCAAGGTACTGGTACCAAAGCAGATATGTAAACCAATGGAACAGAACAGAGGCCTCAGAAATAACACCACACATCTACAAACATCTAATCTTTGACAAACCTGACAAAAAACAAGCAATGGAGAAGGGATTCCCTATTTAATAAATGGTGCTGGGAAAACTGGCTGGCCATATGCAGAAAGGTGAAACTGGACCCTCCTTACACCTTATACAAAAATTAACTCAAGATGGATTAAAGACTTAATGTAAGACCTAAAACCATAAAAACCCTAGAAGAAAACCTAGGCAATACCATTCAGGACACAGGCATAGGCAAAGACTTCATGACTAAAACACCAAAGCAATTGCAACAAAAGCCAACACTGACAAATGGGATCCAATTAAACTAAAGAGTTTCTGCACAGCAAAAGAACCTATCATCAGAGTAAACAGGCAACCTGCAGAATGGGATAAAATTTTTGCAGTCTGTCCATCTGAGAAAGGGCTAATATCCAGAATCTACAAGGAACTTAAACAATTTTACAAGAAAAAAGAAACCCTATCAAAAAGTGGGCAAATATTATGAGCAGACACTTCTCAAAAGAAGACATTTATGTGGCCAACAAATATACTAAAAAAAGGTTATCATCACTGGTAATTAGAGAAATGCAAATCGAAACCGCAATGAGATACCATCTCATGCCAGTTAGAATGGTGATCATTAAAAGGTCAGGAAACAGGCCAGGTGCGGTGGCTTATGCCTGTAACAGCAGCACTTTGGGAGTCAGAGGTGGGCGGATCACCTGAGGTCAGGAGTTCAAGACCAGCCTGACCAACTTGGTGAAATCCCGTCTCTACTAAAAATACAAAAATTAGCCAGGCATGGTAGTACGCACCTGTAATCCCAGCTACTCTGGAGGCTGAGGCAGGGAGAATTGCTTGAACCTGGGAAGCAAAGGTTGCAGTGAGCCAAGGTCGCGCCACTGCACTCCAGCCTGGGTGACAGAGCAAGACTCTCTCTTAAAAAAAAAAAAAAAAAGTCAGGAAATACAGATGATGGAGAACATGTAGAGAAATAGGAATGCTTTTACACTGTTGGTGGGAGTGTAAATTAGTTCAATCATTGTGGAACAGTAGAAGACAGTGTGGTAACTCCTCAAGGATCTAGAACCAGAAATACCATTTGACCTAGTAATCCCATTACTAGATATATACCCAAAGGATTATAAATTGTTTTACTATAAAGATGCATGCACACATATGTTTACTGCAGCACTATTTACAATAGCAAAGACTTGGAACCAACCCAAATGCCGATCAATGATAGACTGGATAAAGAAAATGTGGCACATATATACCACAGAATACTATGCAGCCATAAAAAGAGTGAGTTCATGTCCTTTGCAGGGACATAAATGAAGCTGGAAACCATCATTCTCAGCAAACTAACAAAGGAACAGAAAACCAAACATCACATATTCTCACTCATTAGTGGGAGTTGAACAATGAGAATACATGGACACAGAGAGGAGAACATCACACATGGGGCCTGTTGGGGGTGGAGAGCAATGGGAGGGATAGCATTAGGACAAATACCTAATGCATGGGGGGCTTAAAACCCAGATGACAGGTTGATGGGTGCAGCACCACCATGGCATATGTATATCTATGTAACAAACCTGCACGTTCTGCACATGTATCCCAGAACTTGAAGTATAATGAAAAAAAAAAAGAAGAAGAAGAACCTTAATCACCAAGGTGATATATTAGAAGGTGGGGACCTCAGGAGATGATAAGATCATGAGGGCTCTGTCATTATGAATGGGATTAATGCCTTATAAAAGAGGCATGATCTGGTGCCACTCCTTTGCCCTTCCACCTTCTGTCATGTGAGTACACAGAAACAGTGCCATGTTGAAGAAGAGAGGGAAGCCTTCACCAGACACAAAACCTGTCAGCAACTTGATCTTGGACTTCTCAGCCTCTAGAGAGTGAGAAATGAATTTCTATTCTTTATAAATCACCCAGAGTCAGATATTTTGTTATAGAAGCACAAATTTACTAAGACAATAGGAACACAAGAAAATGAAAGTTCCTCAGAGAGTAATGACATGAACAAGAAAAGTCAGTTATCTTTGAAAAGAAATGAAAAAATAGAAGTGACAACTGTTTTTCTGATATCCTTATAGTATTAAGTAGAAAGAGAAAGGTATTAAGACAAAGTTACAGCTTATTCCAAATGCCTTCAGCTACAGCTAGTATGTTGAGTGTTGTGAGGAGAAACTGCTTCGACTCTCAATTATTTGCTTATGTAGAGCCAATGAAGATATAGTCTATAAAAAGTGAGAATGATAGTGACTGTACAAATATGAGTAACTGAAGCTTTCAAGGAATAAGCAAGTTTGTTTCCCAGGAAACCAGATTACATGGGTGCATGTCAGAGGATTTGCAAGAGCAATGAGGTGAAGTTGAGGACAAGGAGTACTACAGAAACATGACTGATGAGGTCTACTTTGGAACTTGAACAGAAGGTATGAAAAAGTGGCTGGGGGCAGGGCACATGAAAAGGGGAAGCAGTGGGTACAGAGTACAGAGGTCTGAAGTGGTTCTTAGACTTTTTCATTCTGCATTTTTCATTTGCTTAATATAGGGAGAAGAGTCATGCATACTGGGCAAATAAGAATTGGTACTAGAAAAAAAAAATGGGGCTTACAGAAAACACCCAGAGATGGGTCTCTGAAAATACCTTGCGTGATCATGGGAGATCTTCTTTCACATGAGTTATCTTTCAGACATTAAGAAACTATATAATAAAAAGTGAGACAAAGTTGTTAGTATAAGTAGGAAGAGGTGCTGCTTCCTTGACTGATAAGACACCTAGATAGGATGGCCATGCATTCTGGCATAAAGAAAATAAAGACAGGAAGAACAAAGATGAGAGGGAGAGTGATTCCGGAGAAGGTGAAGTTCCCAGGTAGCATCGAAGTAGGGTGACCATCTAAATCAGCTTACTGGTGGGACTTGGAGCCCCATGACAGAGATACAGGCTCTAAAACCAACAATCAAAGGTACTACATTGCCAGCAGACACCCTCAGAAACTTGTCTATTGCCCTTACATTAACTCCTATATAATAACACCAGCTGCACCCACAGCCTCCTATGCAAAGTACCCTGCTTTCCTCTTCATTGCTCCCGAAATCACACATTGTCTTCACACCTGTTCATTATTTATTGAAATTAAACTTCTATTAAGATGAACATTGACATACTTTGCCTGGTCACACATTTTTAAAGTGTATATGTATATACTTTGATACACACACACACACACACACACACACACACATTGTATACATACACATAAAGACACATTTTTGAATATCCCATAGGAATAAGTCGTATGTATCCTTGTCAGGGTCCATATCCAATCATAAGAGGCAAATACCATTACGCATTACTAGAATGAAAAACAGAAGGCAGCTCCGACCACTTTCATCTAACACTGTTACTTGAACTTCTTATTTTAGATTTGTAAGAGTTTTATTAAAAAACAACTTCATTTACGTATAAATAAAATAAACTTATTTTAAATGTACAGGGGATGAATTTTGACAAATATATGCACTGAAATAGCAATCCAGACAAGTAATAAAAACATTATTATTGCCCCCCCAAATTTCTCTAGTACTCTTTGCAATCAGGTTCCCATTTACACTCTGGCTACAGACAACTATGGTACTGATTTCCTTTTAGTAACAATGGGCTATATTTGTCTTTCTATCGCATAAAATTGAATCATAAACTATCTTCTGTTTTAGACTGGCTCTGTGACTCAGCACAATGACTTTGCTTCATCCATGTTATTGAGTATATCAGTAGTTTACTTCTTGTAGCCAAATCGTATAAACAATTTTGCATAATATTGATACTAATAGTATAAAATAGTATTCCACTGTATGAATATAACACAATTTGTCCATTAACCTGCTGATATATATTTGGAGTTGAACAAATTTGGAGCTACTATAAATAAAGCTTCTGTGTACATTAGTGTACAAGTCTTTGTGTGGACCTATGTTTTCATTTCTCTTGAGCAAATTTCTACTGTTTGTCAAAGTAATTGTAACATTTGGGTTACCCACAATCAATGTGTAGAGTCTCAGTTACATCACATCCTCAAATAGACTTGACATTGTCAGTCTTGTTAATTTTAGCAATTCTAATGGACATATTGTGGTAACTCGTTATTTTTTTCAAATACCAAGTTTTCCTTTATTAGTGGGAGCTAAATAATGTGTACGCATGAACAAAGAGGAGAATGACAGACATTGAAGACTTGGAAGTTGGGGAGGGGGTAAGAGAGAAATTGATAAGAAATTACATAATGGGTTCAATGTACACTATTCAGATGGTAGATACAATAAAGCCAAGGCTTCACCACTACACAACATATGCATATAACAACATTGCACTTGCACTAGCTTAAGTTTATACAAATTTAAAAAAAACTGAGAAGGCAAGGTGTTATCAATTATTTAGCCACCATACCTAAGCCAAACTTTGGAATTTGATGGGACAACTACAGAATTTTGAAATAATTCATTCAAGTTTAGCACAAGGTAAAACTTAAAAGTCATAGACAGACAATCCCCTATCTTCATAAGCTTTGTTAAAGCCAAGGCATCTATAACAGTAGAAGCAAATACAGTAATTTCTGTGACTTTCCTAAGATTTTTTAAAAATCATAACTTGGTAACTTTTTGAATTTGTACTGATTATTTTCCTTTACTGTATATTTTGCATCAGAGAATTCATAATTCAAAGACCTAGAAGAGATATCTCTCTGCAATTCTGTCTTAGCACATATCCCTTTTTTTAAAAAAATTATACTTTAAGTTCTGGGATACAAGTGCAGAACGTGCAGGTTTGTTACATAGGTATATATGTGCCACGGTGGTTTGCTGCACCTATCAACCTGTCATCTACGGGTTTTAAGTCCTGCATGCATTAGGTATTTGTCCTAATGCTCTCCCTACATTTCCTCCCATCCTGCAAGAGGCCTGATGTGTGATGCTAATACTTTCTTTGTATTTTTTTGCCTCTCAGATTGTTGGGATTTTAGAGCAGATATCTATTCTACAAGGGTGCTTGCCTGAGGAAAGGGAGCCCCAAAAGTGAGGTTGGGGAAATTACGGGAGAATAACAGAATGAATTAAAATGTGTTATTGAAGCATCACTTCAGACCCTGTAAACTTTTTCAGGATTCCTTATATAGTAAAATGGTAATGTGAATATAAGAAAACATGAAAGAGTTACACAGTCAAACCACAGGGAAACAGAAAACGAATAGTGTTTAACCTTAACTACTGAAAGCAGTGCAGAAATGGATAATATCACACAGGAAGTAAACATCATGTAAATATCTCTGAGAAATGCAAGAAAAGACTCCTGATAGCATCTGTCTTAGAGACATGTTGTTTCCCACCAAAAGCAATGGGCTTTTAAAAAATCTCTCACTACAATACAGAGAAGTCATTTACAAGTTTTTGCAGCAGACATATTGCAGAATTCAAAGATAGTAAAACCATTATCGACTACAAAAATATGTATGTATAAAAGCAAGTAAAATTTTTTTGACATCAGCAAACATTTTATTTATTTGTATATCTCTTAAATATCATGCACAAATTGGAAAACTAATAAATATTGATTGAATTAAATTGTGCTGACTTAATCTGGGAATTTTTAAAATAAAGAATTCTTCATATTTAGGTCAAATACCTGAAAAGTTGATGAAAATAATATTGGACTATAAATGTTCATGTACAGGACAGAAATTAATGGAGAAATAATAGTATTAGCTTGTCACAATGACTGGCTTCATTATTTTTCTATTAACAGATAGAAGAAGTTGTCATGGAATTTCCTAAAGGAGATATTGTGTTCCTAGAATTTTTTTGCATAAATTTATGTGATATATGTGCAGTTTTTTAAATGCATAGGTTGTGTGGTGGTCAAGCAGGACATATAGGGTATCCATCAGTCAAATAACATACATCGTACCTGTTATGTAATCTCTTGTTATCCTTACTCCTCACAGCCCCTCAATCTTCCAAGTCTCCATTATCTATCACCTAGAATTTTAAAAGATAACTGAAGAGTTTTCTTTCTTTAATGTCAGTTTCATTGGGAAATCTGAAAAATGCAATTGAGAAAGAATATTCCCTACAAGGTGAAAAATTTGCAGAATATCACAATAGAATATATCAACATATTAAAAATTAAAGCTAATATTTTAATTATGCTAATTTCATTTTAGAATATTTGTCCATTTTAAGATTTGTTATTTCATATCAAATTGGGAAAAGGAACTTGACAAAGATAAAACCAAAAGGAGTATTTTCTGTGCATTAGGTGAGTGAAAGAATGAACAGCCAATCAATACCATTTATCTACTGATGGTAGTAGGGCATGAGTCCTCCCAGCTATCCTTAAGATGCATTCTCATTCAGTATGATATTGGCTGTGGGTTTGTCACAGACAGATCTTATTATTTTGAGGTATGTCCCATCAATACCTAATTTACTGAGAGTTTTTAGCATGAAGAGTTGTTGAATTTTGTCAAAGACCTTTTCTGCATCTATGGGCAAAAACTGGAAGCATTCCCTTTGAAAACTGGCACAAGACAGGGATGCCCTCTCTCACCACTCCTATTCAGCATAGTGTTGGAAGTTCTGGCCAGGGCAATCAGGCAGGAGAAAGAAATAAAGAGTATTCAATTAGGAAAAGTGGAAGTCAAACTGTCCCTGTTTGCAGATGACATGACTGGATATCTAGAAAACCCCATTGTCTCAGCCCCAAATCTCCTTAAGCTGATAAGCAACTTCAGCAAAGTCTCAGGATACAAAATCCATATGCAAAAATCACAAGCATTCTTATATACCAATAACAGACAAACAGAAAGCTGAATCATGAGTGAACTCCCATTCACAATTGCTTCAAAGAGAATAAAATACCTAGGAATTCAACTTACAAGAGACGTGAAGGATCTCTTCAGGGAGAACTACAAACCACTGCTCAATGAAATAAAAGAGGATATAAACAAATAGAAGAACATTCCATGCTCGTGGGTAGGAAGAATCAATATCGTGAAAATGGCCATACTGCCCAAGGTAATTTATAGATTCAATGCCATCCCCATCAAGCTACCAATGACTTTCTTCACAGAATTGGAAACAATTACTTTAAAGCTCATATGGAACCAAAAAAGAGCCCACATTGCCAAGTCAATCCTAAGCCAAAAGAACAAAGCTGGAGGCATCATGTTACCTGACTTCAAACTATACTACAAGGCTACAGTAATCAAAACAGAATGGTACTGGTACCAAAACAGGGATATAGACCAATGGAACAGAACAGAGCCCTCACAAATAATGCCACATATCAACAACTATCTGATCTTTGACAAACCTGACAAAAACAAGCAATGGGGAAAGGATTCCCTATTTAATAAATGATGCTGGGAAAACTGGCTAGCCATATGTAGAAAGCTGAAACTGGATCCCTTCCTTACACCTTATACAAAAATTAATTCAAGATGGATTAAAGACTTACATGTTAGACCTGAAACCATAAAAACCCTAGAAGAAAACCTAGGCAATACCATTCAGGACATAGGCATGGGCAAGGACTTCATGTCTAAAACACCAAAACAATGGCAACAAAAGCCAAAATTGACAAATGGGATCTCATTAAACTAAAGAGCTTCTGCACAGCAAAAGAAACTACCACCAGAGTGAACAGGCAACCTACAGAATGGGAGAACATTTTTGCAATCTACTCATCTGACAAAGGGCTAATATCCAGAATCAGCAATGAACTCAAACAAATTTACAAGAAACAAACAAACAACCCCATCAACAAGTAGGCGAAGGTTATGAACAGACACTTCTCAAAAGAAGACATTTATGCAGCCAAAAGACACATGAAAAAATGCTCATCATCACTGGCCATCAGAGAAATGCAAATCAAAACCACAATGAGATACCATCTCACACCAGTTAGAATGGCAATCATTAAAAAGTCAGGAAACAACAGGTGCTGGAGAGGATGTGGAGAAATAGGAACACTTTTACACTGTTGGTGGGACTGTAAACTAGTTCAACCATTGTGGAAGCCAGTGTGGTGATTCCTCAGGGATCTAGAACTAGAAATACCATTTGACCCAGCAATCCCATTACTGGGTATATACCCAAAGGACTGTAAATCATGCTACTCTAAAGACACATGCACACGTATGTTTATTGCGGCACTATTCACAATAGCAAAGACTCGGAACCAAGCCAAATGTCCAACCACGATAGACTGGATTAAGAAAATGTGGGACATATACACCATGGAATACTATGCAGCCATAAAGAAGGACGAGTTCTTGTCCTCTGTAGGGACATGGATGAAGCTGGAAACCATCATTCTCAGTAAACTATCGCAAGGACAAAAAACAAAACACTGCATGTTCTCACCCATGGGTGGGAATTGAACAATGAGAACACATGGACACAGGAAGGGGAACATCACACACCAGGGCCTGTTGTGGGGTGGGGGTGGGGGGGAGGGACAGCATTAGGAGATATACCTAATGTTAAATGACGAGTTAATGGGTGCAGCACACCAACATGGCACATGTATACATATGTAACATACCTGCACATTGTGCACATGTACCCTAAAACTTAAAGTATAATAATAAAAAAAGAAAGATGAGTTGTCTATCTCCAAAGTGCCTAAATAACATTCCTCTAAATGAGCTAATAGACCAGGAGAAAACTATTATAAAATGCATTTATTAAGATAATTTAATACTTCTATACCAACTCATTAGTTTGCTGATGTTTTCTTTGTTTATTGACATCACTGCCACATGTGAATGAGTTAGTGTCCTTGATATTCTTACTACCCATAGTACTGAATTGCTCAGTAGCAAGGTTCCAATCATCAATATTTTACTTAAGAAAAGACAATTGTCATCGAGGCAACTCTTTTCTTAATCTAACAAAAGTTTCTACTTTCTAATAGAAACAAAAAGAGAACCTTACTAATTAATTTTTAATGGATACTCCCTGTTCTATATAAATTATTCTGTTGGATCATTTTCTCTTTATCATATATTTGTGTAAACATATCCACCATTTGTTAATTTCTATTTTTTTCCTATTTTTTATTTCTATGTTTTCAAGAAAAGAAAACAATAAAGTCTATTAAATTAATATAGTCACATTAAGCGAAGCTAAGTAGATATAGTCTTGAAGGCTTTATATAAGAAACAAATATAGAACTTGGCATTCAAGGTCAGGGATTCAAGCTACCTGAAGAGCATTATGTGGAAGTTTATAGGAACGACTACTTTGCAGTTGTTTTGTTTTTGTTTGTTTTTAACCTGGCTGGTTTTTTAGAGATTGCCTAGAGTCAATGTGTGGGAAAGAAAATATAGGCAATTGTCAAAAAAGAATATAAGGAGGGTTAGATTAGTACAGACTCTGAAAGTCTACAATTAGAATGTAATGTAAGTCTGAGGAATATCATGAGTGTTTAGGATTATAAAATAAAAATTAAAACATTATAGATCTTGGTCAACCAAAATTAACATACTTGAATATCAGTTTATCTGAACTGAGGTGGTATAGAAAAAACTATATACAATAATGTATGTATGACACGTGTGGTTGAGTGATCTGGAAATTGAATGCCCCTCTATCTCTAGATAACAACCAAGATAGAATTAACATTCTTAGCAGTAAGAAATTACAGTTTTCTGCTTAATATCGATGGTTTCCTTCCAGAGTTATTAATAGTGGTTTTCACTTACATTGGGTTGGGTTTTGGCCTTATTGTTTCAGTGTTTTATTTTTCTTTCACATCATCTCAGATCCTTACTGGAATAACATAAGATAGAAATCTAAGCACACACATGCACATACACACACAGAATGGGTTAATGTTTTAATTAACACATTCCCCATTTTAAAATGTAGTTTCTTGCTACATGCCTATTTAGAAACTCTGTGAGATGAAGTAACATACATCTACATCCGGTAATCAAAGTCACATAGACAAATTTAACAAAGCATCTGCTCTGGTAGATTCATCCTACTCAAAAATGGTGTACAATTCACAGTAAAACATGTATGCGAATATAAAACACCTGAATGGAAATAAATCCAGAGTTATCCTGCAGTTATCAGGTTTCTTAATTTTCTTAAAAAAAAAAACAAAAGCCAAGCATATGTTAAAAGAAAAAAAAAGCCCTCAAAAAAATTGAGAATGAGCTGAGTTGATGGTGTTTTTTAAAAGTATCCTACTTTCTTGTTGAGAAGGTCAGTCTCTGCAGTTTTGGGAACCATCTGCTTTTGTTTCAGGCCTGTCCTGCATTGCCCATATCTTTCATTGTTCTTCCAGTTGCTTGGTAGATCCATTTGCAACCACTGCTGAGAGAATGTTGATTATGTTGCCTTTTCTCTCTGATTGCTTTTAAGATCTCCTTGTTTCAGATGTCTTTATGCAGTACTCATGATTTCACTAGGTTGTGTTTGTGTGGACAAGTGTGCTTCGGCCTGCTTAAAGACCAGGCATGCTACTCTCCATCTAAGGATTTATGTTTTACTGGGCATTTTGAAGCTTTTGTCTTTTGATTTCTATCTTCTTTCCTCTTGTCTCTCCTTTTTGGGACTCTTACTAAGAATATGCTTTAACTATAAGAACATATGGATACATAGAGGGGAACAACATGCACTGGGGCCTACCAGAGGGTGAACGGAGGGAGGAGGGAGAGGATCAGGAAAATAACTAATGGGTAAAAGGCTTAAAACCTGGGTGATGAAATAAGCTGTACAACAAACCCCCTTGACATACGTTTACCTATGTAATAAACCTGCACATGTACCCCTGAACTTAAAAGTTAAAAAATAATTAAAATGAGTTAAAAACAAAAAGTAACTAAAAATATGGTTAGTTCAATAATCCTATGGATATTCACCTAACTCAGTTGCTGACATTTGTGTCAATGCAAATAAAATCCAAATTTATCTTTAGATGTTACTGTTTGTTTAAATCTCTTATTTCCTTTTCAAACAGTATTCTGGTCTTTCATGATATTTTCTATCCTTCATTTTATCACTTCACTTTTTACTCACTTTATAAATGCTTATTTTTAGATTCTTTCAGATTGTTCTGTTATCTGGAGATCTAGTCCCGCTTTTTATTGTATCTGGTAACTCACCTTAGAGTAAATCATTTGTTTGTGTAGTTTGTAATTTACGTTTTGGAGCTCATTTTCTGTCTTTCTTTGACCTGTCATTTAGAATTGTGTTGTTTAGTTTTCAAGAATTTACATTTTCCTCTTCTCTTTCTGCTATTCATTTCCAGTTTGATTCACTGTAGTCAGAGCGCATGCTCTCTCTAGTCTCAATTCTTTCAGATTTGTTGAGCTTTGTTTAATGGATCTGGATACAGTTTATCTTGAGGTACATAAAAGCACTTGAAAAGAAAGTATATTCTGCTGTTTGGTGGAATGTTTGGAGTGTTCCATAAATGACTAGATACTAGATGTTGTTGAGTTTTCCTATAACACTGCTGATTTTCTGTCTATGTCTTCTATCAATTATTGAGAGAGTTGTTGAAGTCTCCAATTAGAATTCCGGATTTGTTAATTTCTTCTTTGAGTTCTATTAGTTTTTTCTTCACATATTTTTACAGCTCTGTTGATTGGTGCATAGGATTGCTATGACTTCTTGGGTGGATTGACCCTTTTACATTACATAACATCTCTTTCTGTCCCTGGTAATTTTAGTTGCTCTTAAGTCTATCCTATCCCGATATAAATAGAACTCTGTTTTCCTTTGATTAGTGTTTACATGATACATCTTTTTCTATCCTTTCACTTTCAACTTGCCTGTATTATTATATTTGAAGTGAGTTTCTTATAGACAGCATGTCTAGTAGGTCATATTTTTAATCCACTCAGTTAATGTTTGCCTTTTGTCAGTATACTTAGATATTTGCATTTAATAAAATATTAATATTTTATTTTCTTTCTCTTCTTTTTTTTTAACTTTCATTTTAGATTCAGGGGTACATGTGAAGATTTGTTACATATGTAAACTCAGGTCAGGAGGGTTTGTTGTACATCAGACCTGGATGATGATTATTACACTACCCAGGTGTTAAGCCTAGTACCCAATGGTCATATTTTCTGCTCCTCTCCCTCCTCCCACCCTCACCCTAAAGTAGACTCTGGTGTCTGTTGTTTCCTTCTTTGTGTTCATAAATTATTTTCCTTTAGGAGCTCATTTTCAATGAGGGTTATTTCTCCACACACTAGGGTATCCTGTGAGAATCCAGTCTGGGACTGGTATTTTTGTTAATTTTTCAACTTGGGATCTTTACTATGTATAACCCAGAGTTCTTATGGGAGATTTTTTTTTTAATACTCAGAGACCTAAACAGAAAATTTTTGCCACTTAGGTGGACTGGCAATTGAATTTTTTTACAGTTCCCTTTTCATAGGGAAGAGCCACTTCAGCTTCCAGGCTTTACACAGGATCTCCTTCTTTTCTCATGCAGACCCAAGGCCATAACTTCTGTTCCTACACGAACATTAAAATGCCAGTTTTAATGGGTTTTTAAATAATATCAAAATATAAATATCTAAAATCTAAATATGAAAAATCTACAGTTTAGATATTATTTATGTGCTCTCTATTTTCCAAGTCCAACCTGGAAATGCCTGATGACTGATGAGTGATGAGTGATGAGCTTACTATTCTGCCCATCTTTGCCCCTAACATTTGGGATTTCCTTTTCTTTCTTTGTTCTCAGCTAGATATTTTAAAATCATGGTTTGTATTCTCTCTTTTTTGTTGGTAGTGGAAAAGGAGTCCAGGACAATGGTACCCCATGTGACCAAAACTGGAAATTGTTGTTTGTGTATCACAGATATTCTTCCAGGTGCTGTTTCTATCCTTAGATACCATTTCTATGACAAAGGAATCATTCCTAAGATGTTTTCTGTTCCTCGTAATCAAAATATTCTTAGTCTCTATTTGCCTGATTCAGATCCAAGCCAACTTTCTTCTGAGAGAGTCAAACAAATCTTAGTTGTTCTCCTCCTTCTACCATATCTGAGCCAGCATTATTATCATGTTTAGAATATTTATGTGTTATAATGGATGTGTGTGTGATGGATGAGAGGGAATGCTTGCTTTCTTCTCTTTTTTCACTATTGTGGATTCATTTAAAGTTGCAGCATCCAATCATATACACATGGCCCAAATAATTATGTCATGCCAGGTATTTTTACTACAGAAAGTGTTATTTTGGAACTCTATTTCCTGGAAAATTTCACTGTACCTTAGCCTATGTCAAAATGTCAAAAAGCTGCTAAAGAAACTCAGGCCAGATTTTATAATCTCACATCAGAAAACATGCATGTTTTGGGTGCTGCTGAATAATGATTTTAGCAGAAACTGACAAGTTGTCCCTCAAACCCGTTTCTCTTTCTTTCTGATATCCAGCTACATTTCTTGGTCTTCTTTGCAAGTAGGTGTGCTCATGTGACTATGCTCTGGCCTATGGAGAGTGAATAGCCAATAAAAATCTCATGCATAATTCTCTATCCCTCAACTCTGCCATCAGTAGTCAATAAGACAATGTCTAGGACAGCCTTGGAAGACATACACTGAAAATAATAAAGGTTCCTGGAATTCCTGTACCTACATCATTGCCTACTTCACTCCCACATAACTCCTCACTCCTCACCATCAACAGGATTGAAGAGAAGCTAAAAATAAATTTCTGTTTTTAGTCACTGAGCTATCAGAGTTTACTTCTTGTAGCAACTAATCATAGCTAATTCAATTGCAGAAATTTAAAGAACCCTTTCTTCTTTTCTGCCATGCATCTTCTTTCCTCCAATAATATTGCTTTTATATGGGTGACTAGTTCACTGCTTCTGAGAGTTACTACCAACGAAATCTTAAAAAAATTTACCTCTTACATAAGGAAATTATAGGAATTATTGCAGCATTTTTACAAATCTTTCAGGGGTCCTTGGAGCCAAGTCTTCATATAAAGTAAAATAATGATACTAATTTTACTATATACTATAATTTTAATGAATACTGCGTAATATAAATACGAAACAATAATTTGTAGAAACAATTGTTTCCCTGAAGGAAACACTATGAATATATCAGAATAATATCGTGAAACAAGAAAGCACTTGGTACAATCTATCCGTTTTTTCTTTTTTATACTTATAAAGCTAAAACACTTAGAAAATACTAATGATTTTCTCTAGTAATAAAGAAAACCAATTTTTTAAATCCAATTTACTTTTTTTAAATCAAAATTGTACTTTTTATAAAAGAAGCAGAGAATTTCTGGCTCTGATTTGTATCTTCTGTTCATCCACTAAAAGTAGATAACTTCCCACCCTGACCTGCTCTTCTAGGTCCAAAATTGTTTCCCTTTACTGGAATATATTTTCCAAGGGCCAATGGACTCCCATACTCAGGATTTTTATTCTCATCATAATACCAAAGCCGCTATCATGAAACATTTATCAGGGTAAATTCTATTTTCTAAACAGCTCTGAAAAATATAAAATGTATTGTTTATACAACCAAAGCAATCTTTTGTTTTTAGGCCTTTGTTCTTATTGGTCTTTCATTTATAAAGCATTTATTTATTTTTTTCTGTCTGTCAAAAGGTTTCTCATATCTAAGGTACCATGCTATGCTATAAAACCTCTCAATTGGATTTTATTTCTCCTTCTGCTCTCTCCAAAGAGCCTCAAATCATAAAGTGACCTATCTTCCCACTTATGTAACTATAAGGACCATATGGAAATTGGAAATAGCTGCCATGGTATTGTGTGAACACAAGGTCCATATGAATAACACCTAGTCGAGGACCACCATGGGTGGCCACACTAGCAGTGCAATGCATACCTTTGTGGGAACAATCCATGATTGTAATGTAGATTGGAGTGGTATAGTACACAACTGCAAGTTGTGGCTCTGCCCAGCACCATATTGTTTGGTTGTTTGATGTTCTGAGTTTCATTGTTCTTCGCTGATTCCATGGATATTATTGGAATCTTTTTTCTCTATTATCTAGAAGTACTACATCTCTGAAAATATCTCTAATAATCCACTCTTTGACTATAATTCCTGTTGAGTCTTTTTCTAGTTTTCTCACCCCTTTATTCCTACAAAGTCTGTTTTTAAATCTTTCAAGACATTTATTCTCTTTTCCCCTTCATTTTTACCCTTTATTAGCCCACATTCCAGGCCTCATTTTCTTTCCTACCCAGCCTAGACTCTTTATTCAATCATTGCAGGAACATTGTCACAGATACTCCCCACCAACTCCCTAGTTCTCTATGTTTTTACATTACATACTCCGCAACCTCCTAAACCTGGGTCAAGTCTCTCTAGCCAGCCTTGGAAATGTAGCAAGACGCATCTTGACTAAAAAAAAAAAAAATATATATATATATATATATATATACACACAAACAGACCAAATAGGCAATTTTTGCTGTCCAGGGAATGTCCAAGAGGAAGACAAGCACAGGACACCCATTAACATCACAGAAAAGAGGAACCCAAGTGGGCTATAAATTCATCAAAGATGGTAAGCTCAGGTAAGGAAAATCCAGCAGCTATGCGGATTGATGCCACTGCCCATGTATGGGCTCTGGCCTTCTCTGGGCTTTCAGTAAATGCAGCAATCTTTTCTTCGTTCCTGGATAACTCTTATCTCCATTCCCCTCTGCATTACTTCAAACAGGTCCACTCTTCTCAAAATTAACCCCTGCCAGATCTCCTCTCAGCAGGCATCATTACTTCCTACTTCACAGAGAAAATAGAGGTCATCACCCATACATTCCCTCAATTCATCACTCCGAATGCAATAAATTAATCTATTTTTGCACCACACTGTCTCATTTTCAGTTTTATAGAAAGGCGTGTCCTGCCTCATATTCAAAACTAAACTCTCCAATTATGCATTGCTCTCAACCTCTCCCACCTCCTTCAGAAACCTTGCCTCATTAACAATCATCTCATTTTATCATACTACAATCTGTCCTTCTCTATTATCTTCTTCCCTTCTGCATAAAAATCTAGCCAGGCATTACCACTCCTTAAAAGCAAAAAAAAAAAAAAAAACATCTAAATCATTTGCTGGCCTCTAATATGCCCTATTATCCCTCATTCTTACTCTATCAATTTTCTTTTAAGAAAAAAAAAGTCTATTTTCTCATCTACTTCTTCTCTTAAGTCACGGTAACCACTCTTGCTCACACTCTGGACCTGGACTGTTTGTTATCAACTCAGTACTACTATCACTCTTATCAAAGCCTGTGAAATTCATTCCTCACAACCTGGTTCTAGGTTAAAATTTATCAGTGTGAGACAGTCAGATGAGAACTTGCCTGAAGTGAAGCAGAAGCCACATTCCCTAGAAGCAACTGACATATGAGAGAGATATAGAGAGGTGAGTCACCATGGCTTTCAGAGAAGCTCTTGAGACCCATCTTCTTCACAAACTGAGACAGTTGCTAGGAGCTCCCCACAGATTGTTGAGACATCTACCAGTTTCTAGCAGCTTTTAAAATGATTTGCTTTAGTTTATTAGACTGTGATCTTCAGGGTCAATTTCTCTGACTGTTGGGCAACAGCTTCCCTTATCCTCAGTGGCAACTTCCCTGAGCTTCATTCCATCAGTCTTCCAACAAGTTCTGTAAACCCCTAATTTTACATTAAACTCTCTGTTCATAGAGTACATGGAATGGTGTATTTATCCTGAGTACTGAAGAAATATACCCATGGAATGGTATATTTATCCTGAGTGCTAAGGAAATGTACCCAACACCTCCCTGAATCTATTCTAACAAATATCACCTGTAATCTCCAAATTTCTCAAACCCAGTGCATTTTCATCCTTATTTGATCTCTCTGAAACTGTTGCCAACATTGATAACTGCTTTATTGCAACATCTTATCCTTTTGGAATTTTGAGACTTGTAGAAGAGATATTTACAGATATAATAATATTATATATATATGATATGCTATAAAATGAGTACTCTTCTATAAATGTAGAGAGAAAAAAGCAACCAGGTCTATGTTGGGAAATTATTATAAAGCATTCCCACTGAATTATAGCTCCATAAATGCCCTGAACATTTTAAACTCTTCTGGGGCCTTACATGGGGCATCTTGGACAGTATTAACATATATAATGACTTTTTCTTCTTTCTCTGTGTTTCTTTTATTCTCTAGGAAATAACTACACTATTTCCACAAACAAATACTCTGGATAGTCTATCCTGCATATCTTTATGTTTCTAACTGAGGCCATAAGTGAGAAACAAAAGCAAAAGAAGAATAATTTTATATAAGCAAAGTAAAGCCACTTTTGAAATTATCCCTCCAGAGTTTACAGGCTCAAAAGGCAAGACTTACACAAACAAATATCTAAAATCTGAACTCAAATGCAAAGATCTTGACATATTTGACCATTACAGTACAGTGCTTTACAGAGTAATGTCAATTGTATACCAGTATATATAGAATGGTTATTCACAACTACTCCTTAAAGAAAAAGCAATTAAATCAATAATTGGTATTACATATATATATGTCATATATATGTGTCAAAAATAGTTTTATTAGATTGTATACTTTATAAAATCAAGGGCAAGATTCTCAACTACCTCCTAAGATGTTAATAAGTCAAAGAGTTAACAATCAATTTAGTGTGTAAGATTCACTCTTCCATAATATTTTGACTACAATGACATTCCACATTCTGTCAGCATGGGTAGAAAATTTCTATAATTTTGTAAAACTAGGTCAACATCATATAGTTACATTCTACACAATCCAGCCCATTCTGTCGATATCTTAACTCTAGCAGAAATGTGAATTCTAAAATACTGTGAAATCAAACACAAGTTTCTAAAATAGAAACAATGAGAAAATGTCCTATACCTCCAAATTAAATTCAGATGTGGAAAATCTGTGTTTGATACAATAGATTTAAATAAAAAATACTACAGATGAAATAAACAAGGATTTAGGTATGATAGTCATTTTAGTTGATTACATCATAGTCTGAATTTAGATAGTCTATGATGTTTCCATGGAAACTGTTTCTGCTTAAATGTAGTTTTAGATATTCTTTAAGTATAAATTAAATTAATTGAAGGCAGAGATACAATGTTGGAAACATTTAGGAGCCTAAACAACAGTTTATTCTACTTACTAGAAGAATTAAGAAGAGTAAGGGCAAAGGAAAAAATACATAAACTAGTCCCCTAAGATGAACAATCAAACAATATTTTCAAACTAAACTGTACATACTTTGAAATTCATTTAGAATATGAACTCCAATACTAGCCAACCCAACTTCAACATGAAGTTTATATTCCAGTGGAAATAGATTCATGAACTCTCTAATGCCTATTTCTACTTTTTAAAGCTCAAGTGGAAAAATTAATCTTCCTTGAGATTACCTGGCAAATAGTAGTGACACAGTAAGTATTTGTTGCCTAAATGAATACATGAATGAAATAAACTTAGAATGCAGTAATGCTATCATGACAATGTTGGGATGCAATGAGGCCCAATAAATAACATTTTTTTTTCTGAACCAGTTAAAAAACAAAAGAGAGAAAGGGAAATAGAAAACTTAATGCAAATATTGCTGTTAATGCTAAACAATCTGATAAGACAAAATGAGACTTATCTGTAGCAAGCAGGATTTCTGTTTGTGAACCTAGATTTTAACAGACACCAACCTAGACACAGGCAGCACTAAGTCACCATAGACCTTCTTATATGAGATCCTGCTTTTGTCAAACTTACATGTAAAAAAGCAGAGGCAGACTGCATGCTCTCCGTAAATGGGTTTGGACCCAAAGAGAAAGACAAAAAAGAAATGACTGAGCTAGCACACTCAACTTATTCCTCCAAAATATAGCAGTCACATAACGCACTCACTCCCTCCAGAAAAAAAGCATGTTATGATGGGGAGATAGGCCATGATTGTTATGTGAAAGGAATTGTTCACACGGCAAAAATCATTAGGATTGTGAAAAAAGTGCCCTCTCCATAGCAATAATGGGAAGACTTGTGTTATCTGATAATCAATTAAGCATATACTATCATGAAATTTAAGATGTTAAATCAGAATACTTTCCATCATTCATTCATTTAACAAACATCTATTGAAACCTACTAGGTACAGAAATTCTTACAGATGTTGGAGTTAAGAGGATGAAGAAAGTAGACACGGTTTCCATCCTTATAACATTTATAACCTACAAGGGAAACGTCAATTGAATAAACAATTTTAGTTCAAAATCATAAGAGAGTAGTCTGGATGTTCCAGACTAGGTGGATAACTAGGTGTATAACTAGGTGAAATATTTAACCTTGTAAAACTGAAGAATTCTACACAAATATCTTTGAAGCAGATGGCCAAAGCATTGGTAAGGATTAGCCAGACAAAGAAACTAAGAAAGTGTTTCTCAGATAAACAGGCAGTAAGCGAACAGGACTAGAGCAAAGTGTGAGACTGTGGTGTAGTCAGTAAAACAAAATAATTTCAGGGAAGCTAAAATGTAGTGTGAGGGTGAGAGAGATCCTGTTAAAGAGTATGCAGTAAAGAGAAATGCCCAGGTTCACATCTTAGAAAAATCACTCTGGCTTCAGAGAGGAAAAATACTTTACAAAATGAGGTTAGAGACATTACTTGCAGTATTTAAGTTAAAATAATTGCAGTATTTAAAATGAAAGAAATTGGTAGCTTGAGGACTACACATAAAAATAAATAAAAAACTTGTATTTAAGAAATATTTTTCAGGTAGAAAAACCAAGATTTGGTTATTTGGGAGACATAAGAGCATCCAATATGAGGATGAAAGAAAGGAAGATAGTAAATTTCTGCTTTGAAGAGTTAAGTAGGTGCCCGTGTCGTTCAATAAAATAGGAACCCAGGCAAATGAGATGGCAAACTGACAAGGATATGTTGGTATATTTTTTATTCAGTTCTTTGTAGAATATCCAAATAGAAATGTCCAGTAGGCACTTGATTATATGGGCCTGAAGTTTAGGAAAATGAGTTTAATTGAAAATAGATATTGGGAAACCAATAGCATAGAAATGGTGCCTGAAGCTATAACCATTTTTAAGTGGATTAAACTTGGTGGTATGCAATTTGCAAACAGCATTACTACTTGAGAATCACTTTCTTCACACTAAGTCTGTAAGATTTATCTTCATTATTTATAACATCTAAAATTTTTGCTAGGGGCTGTGAACTTTGAATCACTTTGATTTATACAATGAATTACATTTCTTGAAGTTGCAAGTATAAAATCTGCATATATGGACCTTTTTCTATAACACCTTAAATATACTATATTATAGACGTGAACCCAACCCAAACAATATCTATACTTCCGGTGCTACATTGAAAGTGAGAAAGAGAGATTATTGAATAACTATTGAGGTCTATCATAAAAGAATTCTGTCCCAGATGTTGGAAAAAGAAAGAAAAGGAATGATTTAGCATATTCTTTAAATAACTGTAGAAAGAAATCTTAAGATCTTCAGAGAAAAATAGCACCAATATCTTGGTTTGCTTGTGCATTTTCAAATAACAATAACTTTGAAAAATATTACTTCATTGCAAAGAAAAAATTAATGAATAACTATCTAAAGATACCTTAAATGAGGTTCAGATGTTTAAATATCAAGATGTTTTCAGAGACATTAAATTTGGAGTTCTAGAAACTTATGTGAAATATTTATTAAAACAAGTATTATAAGCAAGCTTGAGAACACGAACAGGAAAAGAGAAAAAAAATGCATCATGTGAAATAGCTCCAGCTGTTAAAACACTTGTTCAATATTGATGGAATGTCCGTGGTGTATCAGGTGTTAAACTTAGCACATCCACAACAGTTATTGATCCCCAGGACTTTCATTTTGCTATGTATATAAACAAACAAGTGCAACATCTATGTAATTTGACTTTTAAAACCTAACATTATATTTTTGCCTTATTTCCAACTCAATTTTGTTCTATAGATCAGCAATGCCTAAAGAACTGTAATCTTAATTTTGTCCATTATATTTTCTGATTTTGATTTTTTTTTTCAGAATGCTGGCCACCATAACACTAAATGTAGGCTGTGTCACATTTAGGAAGTCATATTTGAACAAAAGAAGCCCCATCTCACCTCCCAACCCCCTCCTCTAGCTACAACTGAGACTATCAAATGTGGAATCCTAACCTATTCAAAAGTAGCTATTTCATAAGACAGCCAGGAATCCATAACCTAGACACATACACTCACATGCACATGCAATAAATGAGCAGGGTCGATTATACTGTCTCCAGAAACAAAACTGCAAAATAAAAAGAGAAAGGTAGTGAGAACTAAGGCTGAAAAATCTATATATAAAGAGAAACCCCAAGTAGAGGCCATGAGGATCTTCAAAGTCAGAGTTAGGATAAATCACAAAATTTATTTAGAAGAAGCTGTGAGATAATGTTTTTGCCCTGCTTTTTGTTTTTAATATACACAGATTAGAAGGAGCCTATTGGTAATAGGAGTAGAAGCAAACAGAAACACACTGAGAAAGATGGCATGGGGAGAGTTATTGGAAGGATACCCAGTACTCTTACTACTAGGCTCCCAGTACTACCGTGGATCCGAACTTGCCTTCTGGATATCTAATTGTTCTGAGGTTCCTGTGAGGTTTAATGTCTCTTGTCTAGGACCACATTGAATGTTTGTAAGGGCTGTGCTTTTGCAGAAGTGTCAGGACTAGGCTGGGAGACAGCAGTGATACACAGCCTACATTTAGTGTTATGGTGGCATGGACAAAAGAGCACCTTTCAGGATTCATATATTTGGTCCAGGTGCCTTCTAATTTGCACACTGTGGACCCACCCTTATCACCCCAACTGAAATGTTAGAATAAGCTTTTCTTCTGCTGATTGAATCTGTTTCATGAAGTCCAAAGAAACTAACATAGATAGCAAGTTACGTGAATAAAAAGTGGGATCTGGTTGTTCATCATTAAGATTGCTTCAAGTGCTATTATCTACTATTTTATTTAAATTTTGTGTAATGTTTTCAGGCCTTAGACCTTGTGATTTCACTCTGTTTTCATATACATTACTTAATCCTGTTTTGATCTGCTCATTCCAGAAAGCATGAGATTTCTAGATTTGTATTTTAAACTTAGATTAATTGCAAGACTGTTATTCTCTGAATTATGAATGATAGATACAAATATAATAATCTAATCATTACCTTAAATTGCATATAATCTAAGAAAGAGACAAAAATAAATAATTATAATACAGTGGAGGTTATGACAGAGATAAACACGCAGTATAATGGAAGCATATAAGATTGGTTTCAAGCCTAAATTTGAGGTTTAGGGATTAGAAAAAGCTTTCTGAAGAAGATAACATGTAAGTTGAGCTTCAAAGTAGAGGAGATAGGTAACAAAAAGGTCAGAAAGGCATTCTAGGCAAGAGAATAGCTGTGAAAAAGAATCAATTATTGAAAGAAAGCAGAGCTTTACATCAGTGGTGATCAAGCATTTTACAATTTATAGGCCACTTGGGTGAAGTCCAAGACCTACAGCCCTTCTTTTTTTTTTTTTTAACTGTTTTGGTATTTTATTCTTTTTTTTTTTTTTTAAACTGGTATTTTAGGTTCAGGGTTAGATGTGCAGGTTTGTTATACAGGTATACTTGTGACTTGGGAGTTTAGTGTACAGATTATTTTGTCACCTGGGTACTAAGCATAGTACCCAATTTTTTTTTCTTTTTTTTTAATTATACTTTAAGTTTTAGGGTACATGTGCACAACATGCAGGTTAGTTACATACGTATACATGTGCCATGTTGGTGTGCTGCACCCATTAACTCGTCATTTACAGCCCTTCTAAAACAACTATTTCCTCTCCTTAGGGAAAAAAGTGATTAAAAATTTTAAAAGATATGAAATAAATAAGTTGCAGTAAACTTTTAATGTTAACACGTATTCTTTTTATTAATATGATAATATTACTGCATATATTTATATGTTTAAATAATAATCTACACATTTAAAATTAACTCTAAATCATTATACTTATTTTAGCAATATAATGCCAGTTTTTTTAATTTTGCTTTTTTGTACAGGCAATACACGCATGATTGAAAAAAAAAAAAAGAAGAAAAAAAATTAAGTTTTACTCCCTGTCTCCCAATATCCCCACAGAGGTTACATATATTTAGTTTCCTGTGTGTCCTTCCAAGGGTATTATATGCATTCACAAACAGTTATATTTCCACACATATATACAGTTGGTGAACTTTTCTTTCCCAAAATTAAAATATATTTTGGAGAGCTTTCCAGACTACTTTAATGAATGTTATGCTTTTTTAATTTACTATTTTTAACTTTTTACTTGAATTAATTTTAGACATGAAAAAGTTGTAAAACTACAAGTTTTCTTGTATCTCTCACCACATTTTCTACAATGTTAACATCTTACATAACTATACTGTAATTATGAAAAACAGGAAATAAAGATTGTTACATTATTATCAATTAAACCATAGATATTATTTCAATTTCAGCAAATTTTCCACTCATGTCTCTATTACAGGATCTTATTCAGAATCCTACCTTACACTGAGTTGTTACTTCCTCTTCTGCCTTCCAGTCTGTAACAGCTCATTAGTCTTTCCTTGTCTTTTATTCATTTCATATTTGAAGAGTACTAATCAGTTATTTTGTAGAATTTCCCTCAATATGACTTTGTCTAATGTTTTCTCACGCTTAGAATAGTTCACATTTTTTGCATGATTGGCACAAAATATGATGCCTCTAGGGACACTTTAAGAAGTAGTTCAGGCCGGGCGCGGTGGCTCATGCCTGTAATCCCAGCACTTTGGGAGGCCGAGGCGGGCGGATCACGAGGTCAGGAGATCGAGACCATCCTGGCTAACACGGTGAAACCCCGTCTCTACTAAAAATACAAAAAATTAGCCGGGCGAGGTAGCGGGCGCCTGTAGTCCCAGCTACTTGGGAGGCTGAGGCAGGAGAATGGCGTGAACCCTGGGGGGCGGAGCCTGCAGTGAGCCGAAATCACGCAACTGCACTCCAGCCTGGGTGACAGTGAGACTCTGTCTCAAAAAAAAAAAAGAAAAGAAGTAGTTCATTCCAGGGCTGAGACAGAGAAAATCCTAGGTAACACTGGAATATCTGGTGGTGGGAAAGTAAGAAAATGCTCAGAAGAAGATGGGAGCAGTTTGAAAGAACACAGGATCCAGTCGGACTTACGACCTAAAGACCTAATGGTCTTAATGATCAATGCTGAATTGATATGAGCAGCAGAAAATGATGGTATTGAATTTTAACCTATAAAATAAAATCATAAGTATATATTATATAAATAACTAAGTAAATAAATGGGAAAAAGAATGGCTCTTGCAATAAAATTCAACTTAATGAATTAAAAGGAGAAAATAAAAAATCAACATTAGGCAAACACCACACAATTTTCTGTACCAAACTGTTGCAGACAAGATCTACAAATTTGGCAAAAAATTGTGGAAAAAATTTGTGGGCAAAAGTTTGAGAAACAGAATTTACCTATTCATAAAGTATCTCCTACTAGCAACTATTAACTACAAAAGAAAAAATAACTTCACAGTGAAGAACGTTGACATGTGCTAACTTAATCATTTGATAATGATAAACATCACATAATAAAACGTGAACTGCTTGATATGCATAGAGAACACACTATTATAAATTAATTTTAAAAAATAACTCAAGATTATAAATTTTAAAATATACTTTTTTAATGCAAATCTATACAGTGAAAGAGTCTACATATATATTAATGGCCTTATATATACATTATTTCCAACATATGCAAGTATATCTAGAATAGTTTTCTAAGTGAATTGCTAGATCAAAATATATAAGTACTGTTATGTTAATATTTATAACAAAGTTGCCTTAAATACAGGTTACACAAATGTATATGCCAAGGTCTCAAAAGCAGAAAGTATTACTGAGCATTAGAACTTTTACTAATTTTATGGTTGATACATAATGTTTCAGTATAGTTTTAATTTATATATGTCTTACTATATGTTTATGAGTCACTTGTACTTCCTTATCCATAGATGTTTGTTCACATCTATTGTCCATTTCTTAATGCAGTAACTGGTTTTTTTTATTTTTATCAATTTATGGGAGTTATTTATATATTAGGAAGATGAGACTTTTGTCTGCAATACGGCTCGCAGACATTGTATCACTTAGAAAATCATTTAAATAGTGCATATTCACAGGCAGCGCATTCTGATGAAGAATTATTGTACAAATAAATTTAGAGCATATAAACTATGTATATATACTAGCTTTAGCAATAAAATGTAAATATTTCACACATGAATTATAGTCTAAACTCTCTTAGAAACTGGTGTTTAAAAAACCATCAGCCATATAGATTCGTTCTGCTACACCTTTGATACAGTTTGGATGTTATGTCTAAATCCCATGTTAAATTGTATTCTCCAATGTTGAAGGTGGGGCCTGGTGGGAGGTGACTGGATCACAGGGGCAGATTTCTCATGAATACTTCAGAGACATCCCCTTTGTGCTGTCCTTGTGATAGTGAGTTCTTGTGAGATTTAGCTATGTAAGTATGTGGCATCTTCCCCCTCTCACTCTCTTGCTCCTGTTCTCACCATGTGAAGTGCCTCCTTCCACTTCACCTTCCACCATGAGTAAAAGCTCCCTGAGGCCTCCCCAGAAGCTAAGCCAATGCCAGTGCCATGTTTGTACAGCCTGTAGAAAATGAGCCAATTAAACCTCTTTTCTTTATAAATTACCCTGTCTCTGGTATTCCTTTATAGAAATCTAAAAATGGCCTAATACAACCCTGTAGGTTAAATAAAATAATCCACAGGAATACTAAAACTTACAGTAAAGACAGTCCAAGTCAGAATCACAGCAGCTGGAAAACCACTACTAACTCACAGCAAAGACAACCCACTAATAGAGCCTACTTCTCAAAATATGGACCTTCTATCTGAATGTGCACATGACTAGTGGTAACAAGACTTTGTAATAAAATACTAACAGTCTTGTTATGTATGTAAAAAACTTAGTCTTTAGTAAACCCTAGAGTATATTAATTTTATTTCATAAATATCATATTTTAGTACCCATAGAGGTCAAAGTAAATGTTGTTTAAAATAGAATTTATGATATTATATGTTATTTGAAAATAAGAAATGAAGAAAGAACTTGCGTGTTTAGAACAAGAACTAAAAAAAGAACCATCTCTTGCAGCTCATCACTGCACAGAGTTCAGGAATGGAGAATGGGGAAGAACGGAGACATGTGTCTGGGAGATATACAGGGCCCAGGACATGAAATGCTTTATGGCAATGCTAAGGAGTTTGCATTTCATCTTAGAGGCAAAGAGAGCCATTGATACATTTTAAGAAGAATGGAAATATGCTTAAGAGTTTGGGATTATAACTCCTTTTATACCTGCCTAAGTGCAAATAAAAAGAGTATGGAAACATACTTGAAAATATAGAGATTGGTAAGAAGGCTCTGGTAGACTCAGGGAGAGATACGACAAGTGTCTGAACTAAGGCCATGTCAATGGTAGTAGAACATAGAAAAAAGAAGGTCATATGATAGAGGCAGAATTGAAAGGTATTCATCACAAACTAGATGGGGGAAAGTCAAAGATGACTTGAAGAATTGTGTAGTAGGTAACTAAAACCAAGACGGACTATACAAGATGAAGAGTATATTATGCAGTGTGACATTCAATTTGCCTTTGGGACAGCCAAGCAGATAATTCCAGTGGATCTTTGCTGTGTGGTTCAGGAGTCAGGCCTGGGCTAGTAATTAGATGTTTATATCATCAATATGGAGGATAAATTGATTCAACTAGACTTTCCAGAAACGTGACAGTGAAGACATGTTAGGAGATAGGGCAGCAATTCTGGGAAACCAGATATCAGTTTTGAGGAAAAGTGGTTTACAAAGGGAGATAAAATGATATCAACTCACTCATAGCTCTCATCTCACCTCCTAAATGAAGCCTTCTGTATTAGTTTGTTTTCATGCCGCTAATAAAGACATACGAAAGATTGGGAAGAGAAAGAGATTTAATTGGACTTACAGTTCCACGTGGCTGGGGGGTCCTCAGAATCCTGGCAGGAGATGAAAGGCATTTCTCACATGGTGGTGGTAAGAGAAAATGAGGATGAAGCAAATGCAGAAACCCCTGATAAAACCATCAGATCTCAGGAGACTTATTCACTATCATGAGAATAGCATGGGAAAGACCAGCCCCCATGATTCAATTACCTCCCCCTGGCTCCTTCCCACAACACATGGGAATTCTGGGAGATGAAATTCAAGTTGAGAGTTGGGTGGGGACACAGAGCCAAACCATATCATTCTGCCCCTGGCCCATATAAATCTCATCTCACATTTCAAAACCAATCATGCCTCCCCAACAGTCCCCCAAAGTCTTAATTCATTTCAGCATTAACCCAAAAGTCCACAATCCAAAGTCTCATCTGAGAAACGGCAAGTCCCTTCCACCTATGAGCCTGTAAAATCAAAAGCAAGCTAGTTTACTTCCTAGATACAATGGGGGTACAGAAATTGGGTAAATACAGCTGTTCCAAATGGGAGAAACTGGCCAAAACAAAGGGGTTACAGGGCCCATGCAAGTCTGAAATCCAATGAGGCAGTCAAACTTTAAAGCTCCAAAATGATCTCCTTTGACTCCAGGTCTCACACCCAGGTCATGCCGATCCAAAAGGTGGGTTCTCATGGTCTTGGGCAGCTCTGCCTCTGTGGGTTTGCAGGGTACAGCCTCCCTCCTGGCTGCTCTAATGGGCTGGTGTCGAGTGTCTGCAACTTTTCCAGGCACACGGAGCAAGCTATCAGTGGATCTGGCATTCTGGGGTCTGGAGGATGGTGGCCTTTTTCTCACAGCTCCACTAGGTGGTGCCCCAGTAGGGACTCTGTGTGGGGGCTACGACCCCACATTTCCATTCTGCACTGCCCTAGCAGAGGTTCTCCATGAGGACCCCACCCTGCAGCAAACTTTTGCCTGAGCATCCAGGCATTTCCATATACCTTCTGAAATCTAAGTGGAGGTTCCCAAACCTCAATTCTTGACTTCTGTGCACCCGCAGGCTCAATGACACATGGAAGCTGCCAAGGCTTGGGGTTTCCACCCTCTGAAGCCACAGCCCAAGCTGTACGTTGGCCCCTTTCAACCACAGCTAGAGCGACTGGGGAGACATAGGGCAAGTCCCTAGGCTGCACACAGCATGCGGATCCTGGGCCCAGCCCACAAAACCATGTTTTCCTCCGAGGCCTCCAGGCCTGTGATGGGAGGAGCTGCCATAAAGGTCTCTGACATGGCCTGGAGACATTTTCCCCATTGTCTTGGGGATTAACATTAGGCTTCTTGCTACTTATGCAAATTTCTGCAGCTGGCTTGAATTTCTCCCTGGAAAATGGGTTTTTCTTTTCTATCACATACTCAGGCTGCAAATTTCCCAAACTTTTATGCTCTGCTTCCCTTATAAAACTGAATGCCTTTAACAGCACCCAAGTCACATCTTGAATGCTTTGCTGCTTAGAAATGTTTTCCGCCAGATACTCTAAATCATCTCTCTCAAGTTCAAAGTTCCACAAATCTCTAGGGTAGGGGCAAAATGCTGCCAGTCTCTTTGCTAAAACGTAACAAGAGTCAACTTTGCTCCAGTTCCCAACAAGTTCCTCATCTCCATATGAGACCACCCCCACCTGGATTTTATTGTCCATATCACTATCAGCATTCTGAGCAGAGCCATTCAGCAAGTCTCTAGGAAGTTCCAAACTTTCCCACATTTTCCTGTCTTCTTCTGAACCCTTTGAACTGTTCCAATCTCTGCGTGTTACCAATTTCCAAAGTCGCTTCCACATTTTCTGGTATCTTTTCAGCAATGCCCCCACTTTACTGGTAGCAATTTACTGTATTAGTTCATTTTCATGATGCTGATAAAGACATACCCAAGACAGGCAGAGATTTTGCTTTTTACTTATAGTTCCACATGGCTGGGGAGGCCTCAGAATCATGGCAGAAGGTGAAAGGCACTTCTTACATGGCAGTGGCAAGAGAAAATGAGGAGGAAGCAAAAGCAGCAACCCTTGATAAACCCATCAGATCTCATGAGACTTACTCAGTATCATGAGAATAGCATGGGAAAGACAGGCCTCCATGATTCAGTTACCTCCCCTTGGGTCCCTCCCACAACATACGGAAATGTGGGAAGTCTGGGAGATAAAATTCAAGTTGAGATTGGGATGGGGGACACAGACAAACCATATCACCTTCCCTGCCATCTTACCTGGAGAAGCTCCCAGACATTCTCCAATATTTCCTGTTTTGTTGTCATCAGTGGGACTTACCATTGTCTAAAATAACTTGTTTGCTCTTTTTTACTTGTTTATTGTCAGTGTCCCCTCACTAGAATGTGTGCTCCCTAAATTCGAGAACTTTCTTATTCTTCACTCTATCCCCAGCTCCTATATAAGATATCTTTAACATAGTTGCCACTCAAATATTTAAATTTTATACAAATTAATTTTCCTCTTTACTCATCAAAACTATTTGTCCTTATGCTCTCTCCTGCTATATTCATTGTATGTTATTACTCCTTTCACAGAGTTTCTTAATGTAATTCTTTATTTTTGACTCTGCCTACAGAAGATAAAGTACTACAGGATCACAGCCATATATTATTTATCTTTATATATTCCCATTCTATTCCCACATTCTGCCCAATACAAATATACAATATGCCACACACAGCGAGTATACAACTTAGCACACAGATCAATAAACACTTGAATTTTTTTTTTCTCTAGGCTTCTTCTCAGGTAGAGAAAAAAATTTTAATAGCACAAAAACAGAAAAAGAGACATATTCTGCAACAGAAATGGGAATAGGTGGGGCTGACTGAAGCAGAAAGAGTTCCCAAGGAAGTACAAGATTCTCAAAGTACATAAATAAAATGAAGAGAGTTCATGAGGACTTTAGCTTTGGTTAATTTTAGCATATTTTACTTTAATAAGCAAAAACTTATTAAAGTTTTTAAAAGAAAAATATTAAGAGTATTTTAAAGCTGGAAAAATGAGGTAATAAAACATATATCCAAAATACAGCAATTATTATGCAGTTCCTAATAGGGTTTCTGCTCAACAAAATAACAAATTCATCAAATCATTATAGTTTCAGAGTTCAGATAACTCCACAGTATGAACTGAAATCAGAAATGCACTAGTTTGGCATCTGTGACCATTGGGATCACATTTACCACTGCTAATTATTTTCGAAAGACAGAATGACCCAGCACATAATAGAATTTGTCCTGTAGGCGCAACAATGAAGCCAAAATTTTAAGTACTCGAGAATTTTTGGCAATTGCCAATAGAGTCCAATAGTTGTCATAAAAATGAAGTCCTACCTCTAAAACTACAAAAAAAAAAAAAACTCCTAAATTTCCAAAAACTTAATGTTTTCCTTAAGTTGGCAATAACAAAAGAGATTTTAATTTGGCACCTATGCACTGGATCAATGACATTTTATGGGAATAATACTTTCATTTACTCATTTTAAAAGTGTATGTACACTTTATGAATATAGTCGGGCACCCCATAGCAATGTTTTCATCAATGATGGATACATATACAACTATCCCATAAGATTATAATGGAGCTGAAAAATTCCTATCTAGGGGTAGGCATGGTAACATTGTAGCACAACACACTACTCACATGTTTATGGTGGAGCTGGTATAAAAACACCTATTGTGCTGCCAGTCATATAAGAGTGTATCAGGTACAATTACATACAGTACCTACTACTTAATAAAGACAACAAATGACTATGTTACTGTTTTATGTATTTATTACGCTTTACTTTTTATCATTACTTTAGAGTATACTTCTACTTGTTAAAAACAAAAGTTAACTGTAAAACAGCATCAGGCAAGTTCTTCAGAAAGTATTCCAGAAAAAGGTATTCTTATAGGAAATGACAGCTCCATGCATGTTATCCCCACTGAAGACCTTCCAATGGGACAAGATGTGGAGGTGGATGACAATGATATTGATGATTCTGATCCTATGCAGGCCTAGGCTAATGTGTGTGTTTGTGTCTTAGTGTTTAACAAAAAAGTTTAGAAAGTTAAAAATGAAAATAATTTTAAAACAGAAAAAAGCTTATAGAATAAGGATACAAAGAAAATATTTTTGTATAGCTGTGCAAATGTGTTTGTGTTTTACGCTATTATTACAAAAAAGTTAAAAAGTGAAAAAAATACCGTTTGTAAAGTAGAAAAGTTAGAGTAAGCTAAGATTAATTTATTATTGAAGAAATGTTTAATAAATCTAATGTAGTCTAAGTGTACAGTATTTATAAAGTCTACAGTAGTGTACAGTAATATCCTGGGCCTTTATATTCACTCACCACTGACTCACTGACTCACCCAGAGAAACTTCTAGTCCTGCAAGCTCCATTCATGTTAAGTGCCCTATAGAGGGGCATCATTGTTTCTACCATATTTTTACTGTACTTTTTCTATGTTCAGACACACAAATACTTATCATTGTGTTATAATTGCCTATAGTATTGAGTACAGAAACACATATATATGTTTGTAGCCTAGGAGCAATAGGCTATACCATATAGCCTAGGTGTATAGTAGGCTGTACCATCTAGGTTCGTAAAGGTACACTCAACGATGTTCACACGATGACAAAATCACCAAATGCATTTCTCAGAACATATCCCTGTCATTAAGTGACACATGACTGGACAGTCATGTGTATACATATATGGATATGTGGATATATGTGTGTGTGTGTATATATATATATATAATTACAAACATATATATATATACACACACATACATGAAAAATAAACATTAACAGATGAGTTAGAGCCCTGATTTCAAGATTATAAACACAAATGAAAAAAATTATCAACTATAATCAAAATATTAACTTTACAAGAAAGCTAATAATACCATTAAACTTTCTCTTTTTTTTGAGATACAGCAGCTATTTGAGAAAATTTCATAAAAGATAACTGCTTTTTCAACTGCTCTTAAACCCAGTTTTAAACTCATCAGTTACCTGAATCAAACATGTAAGTTTGATTCCAAGCAGGATTGGAATCAAACTTAATTGGATTAAGCAGGGCCAAACTTCAGTGAATAGCATCACTTAGTGTATTTTTAAAAGGCATGTCAGAAGTCCTGTCTTGTTGGGGGTAGGGGGGATGCAGGTGTGTGTGTGTGTGTGTGTGTGTGTGTGTGTGTGTGTGTGCACAAAGGTGTTATTTTTAATGATGAAAATGTAGGGCATTGAGAGAAATTGTCGAAAATGGCTGTAGGGATCTAACTGAAAAGATAGGACTTTGAGTTTAAGCTACAGCTGGTGAAACAAAACTTACTTAGATACTGAGATCTTAAGATACTACTTTTTAAATTACTGATTTAATTTTAACTTTAAATGTAAAGTTTGCAAATGCACTAAGAAACAACAGTGAGTGTAAATGTGATAGTAGTCTAAGACGGATGTTGTTGATTTGTAATGTGTACTTAAAAGAACTAGTTTTAAAACTGGAAGCACCTATTCATGTGCAAATAACATAATTTGTTGATGTCCCAAATCAGAATTTCTACTCAAAATTAGAAATAATCTGAGTTAATTTGTGTCTTTAAAGTAATAATATGTCAAATATTTCAAAGATATAATCACTCAAATTAGGTATTTCCATCTACTCTAACAAAGGGACTTTAGGTTTCAGGAATGACAGAAGTTCTGCTTTATATCTCTTAGTCAACAAGGAGCTACATCAGGACTTCATCAAATAAAATTTAACGAGATTAGCTCTAGCATATTATTTTTAAGGGCTAACATTTATAAAAGGTGAATATGAAACTAGATAAAAGATTTTATTAAAGAAATGCTTTATCTTTCCTACAACAATAAAATCTCTGAGTTTATTTGATTTGATGCCAGGTTGTGCTAGGATGCCCAATATATTAATAAAATGAGAAGCCACTGGTAAATAGACATTTGAATACTAATTTATTATAGTAATTTTAGTAAATTGTCATCTAATAATTATTCCCATAGCCATATTCCTAGCCAGTAACGAATGGGTTAGTCTCTGAACCCAAAGTATCCATAATGAGGACTCAGGCCAAACACTGATTGTCATTGCCTCTTCCTTCAGTGTTTTTTTCATTACTAAATGTAATACAAAGTACATAATGAATATTTTCTATAGTATTCTAAAGCAGTGGTCTCCAAACTTTTTCAATTACATACCCATATCAGCAAAAAGTATTGAGCTTATATCTCTAAACACATTTTATAAAACTATAAATTATATATACTGTCAATCTATTAATTATTAATAAAATATATTTTTTCCATTTTTGATAAAAAAACAGAAGCTTTAATATTTTTTTCTCTTTCCTAATGAATGCTTTTCCTCACACTTTAGGAAATAAACACCATATTGTGGAGATAATTGTAATAGAGAACCAGAAGGACAGGTTCTAGTTTATAAAACCTGATCCATAACTGCAGGTCACATACAATCCATTTGGAATTCATGAAGAGAACAATAAAATAGCACACAATAAAAAGTAAAAGATCAAATTGTTTCTTAAGACTTACAGTGTCACAGAAGTTTAAAGATGTCTAAGGAGTTTTAAAAAGTGTTTATGGGTGAGGTAAGGGTCAAACCGAGTCTTAAATGAGAAGAGATACAATAAAGGCAGCAGATACATTAAGCTGATTTCACTGAATGGAACATATCTGAATGCATTATTGTAGCATGTACACTAGAAAGGAACACGAGTGAAGAAGAGAAATGGCAATGGAGGTGGCACATCCGTGGGGCCAGTCTGGTGATACAAAAGGGTTAATGATGAACTATTCTGAATTTCTACAGCACCTGCAGATGGTGCCGAGTACTTTTACAGAAATAAAGTTTCAAAGAGCAAGTGTTTAATGTTAATTAAAATTAACTGGAGATGTTGTTATAATGCAAATTCTGCTAGAGTCGATCACGGGTGGGGCATGAGACTAGGGATTTAGAAATGTTCACAGATTATGGCAATACCAATGGTGCATGGACCTCATTTTGAGTACCAAGTGCCTAAAGGTCAGAGTCCCCACAGAACTTACTTCGTGACTTTTTATTCTTATATAATTTCCAAATTACAGAAGCATTACAAGAATGGCACAGGGAACTGCCATACATTCTTTATCCAAATTTACTATTATTTAACATAATCTACTTTATAATTTTCTCAATAGATGATTGATGATAGATAGGTGAATGGAATGAGAGACAGAAATATGAATTATTTTGGAACCATTTGAGAATAGATTGAAGATATTGTACCTTTTTGTCTTAAAATATTTCAGTGATTTTCCCCCAAAAAGGGCATTCTGTTACATAACTATAGTACAATTATCAACATCAGAATGTTTAGCATAGCGGTATGTTTAATATACTATTGTGTAATTCATAGTCCATACACAAATTTCATCATATATCACAATAATACATTTAATAGCTATTTTTTCCAGGCCAGGATCCAATCTAGTATCACAACTTAAAGTTAGTTGTTATATCTCTTTAGTGTCATTTAACCCATAACACAGTTTGTTTATGGCCTCAATACTTTTTTTTTTTTTTTTTTTTTGAGACAGACGCTCTGTCGCCCAGCCTGGAGCGCAGTGGTGCAATCCTGGTTCACTGCAGCCTCTGGCTCCCAGTATTCAAGTGATTCTCCTGCCTCGGCCTCCTGAATAGCTGGCAATATCAATTAGAACGTGAAATACTGTTTGTTATCATGGGATAGAGAATATTTACATTTTAGAAAGGCTTTTAAGTGTCATGAGATTCTTTCCTTGTGTTTGTTTGTTTGTTTGAGATGAGTCTCGCTCTGTCACCCTGGCTGGAGTACAGGGGCGCCATCTCAGCTCACTGCAACCTCCACCTCCCAGGTTCAAGCAATTCTCCCGCCTCAGCCTCTCCAGTCTCCCGAGTAGCTGGGATTACAGGCACCCACCACCACGCCCAGCTAGTTTTTTTTTAATTTATTTTTAATAGAGACAGAGTTTTACCATGTTGGCCAGGCTGGTCTCGAACTCCTACCCTCAAATGATCCACCTGCTTCGGCCTCCCTAAGTGCTGAGATTACAGGCATGAGCCACCACGCCCAGCTTGACCTTGATACTTTTAAGAGTACAGTTGTCCCACTTTATCCATGGGAGAGGCCTTCCCAGACACCCAGTGAATGCCTGAAACCATGGATAGTACCCAAACCTTATGTTTTCTCCTATATATACATACCTAGGATAAAGTATAATTTGTAAATTAGGCACAGAAAGAGATTATCAATAACTACGAATAAAATAGAACAATTATAACACTATAATAAAAGTTATGTGATCGTGGTCTCTTTCTCTTTCTTTCTCAAAATACCATAATACTTTCAGACTGTAGTTGACAACAGGTAACTGAAACCAGGGAAAGCAAAACTGCAGACAAGGGGGGACTACTGTGCTGACTTGCTTTTATAGAACTTCTATCAATTTGGGTTTGTCTGATGCTTCTACATAGTTAAATTCAGATAATTCTTTTTTGTCAGGTATATCACGGACATGATGCTGAATACTTCCCAGTATATCACAGCAGGAACCACATGATAGCAATTAGACCAATATTGGTAATGTTAACTTTGGTCCTGTGGTTAAGGTGGTTTCTCAATTATAAAGTTAAGAATTTTTCCACTGTAGTTAATTAGTCATTTGTGGGGCAATATTTGAGAAAATGTAAATTTTCTATTCCTCATCAAACATTCATTCACTAGTTTTAGAATCCATTGATAATATTCTAATTCCATAATTCCTTCTACACACATTAGTTGATATTTTATGGTAAAAGTATTCCTTTCTCTCTCAATTGTTGTTGATTTATATCAGTAAGAACTCATGTATTTTTATTTTATTCAGTGGATCATATCCATTATATTATTTGTATTTTAATAATAATTTGTTCCACGTTTGGCCAATGGGAAGCCCTCCAAGCTGCTCCTTATGACTTTTTAAACAATAATTATTTAACGTAGTTGTAGGCCAGGCACAGTGGCTCACGTCTGTAATCCCAACACTGTGTGAGGTCAAAGTGGGAGGATTTCTTGAGCCCAGGTGTTTGAGACCAGCCCTGGCAACATAGCAAATTCCTGTCTCTACAAAAAATTAAAAAACTAGCTAGGCATGTGGCATGTGTCTACAGTCTCAGCTACTTGGGAGCTGAAGTGAGAGGACTGTTTGAGAGGATCTCAGACACTGCAGTGAGCTGAGATTGTGCCATTACACTCCAGCCTGGGCAACAGAGTGAAACACTTGTCTCAAAAATAATAATAATTTTAAATAAAAGTTTAAACTAATAAAAAATTGTGAAGATAGTGAGACTACCCATATATCCCATATGTAATTTTCCTTTATTAATATCTTATATTAATATGCTACATATGTTAAAATTAAAGAACAATTTACTAAATCCCATAGTTTAAGATTTTTTAATAAACATTTACCTAATACTATTTTTTTATTCCAAGGTTTTGTCCAGGATATCATATTACATGTAGTCATGATGTCTTCTTGGCTGTGACAGTTTCTCAGACTTTTCTTGTTTTTGACGATCTTGACAATTTTGAGAAATATTGGTCAGATATTTTGTAGAATATCTATCAATTGGGATTTTTTATCATAATCTGTCTGGGGTTATGGGTGTTTTAGGAGGGAGATGACAGAGGTAAATGACATTCTTATCATATCACATCAAGGGTATATACTATCAATATGACTTATTATTGATTACTTTGATTACCTGGCCAAGCTAGAGCTTGTTGTTGTTGTTTTTTTCTCCCTTTTTACACTAAAGTATTTGGGAAGAAAAGTCTCTGTGTCCAACCCACACTTAAGGAAAGGGAAGTAATACTCTACTTCTTTGAGGAGGAAGTATGTGCATAAATTATCTGAAATTGTTCCACACAGATTTGTCTATTTGTACCATTTATTTCATCATTTATGTATATCAGTATGAACCTATATTTATTTTGTATTTTCAGTTATAATCCAATACTACTACATATATTTTTTAGATTTACTTTAAGTTCTAGAATACATGTACGGACGTGCTGGTTTGTTACACAGGTAAACATGTGCCATGGTGGTTTGCTGCACCTATCAACCCATCACCTACCTAGGTATTAAGCCCCACATGCATTAGCTATTTATCCTGACGTTCTCTTTCCCCTCACCCCCCGCACAGACCTCAGTGTATGTTGTTCCCCTCCCTGTGTCCATGTGTTCTCATTGTTCAGCTCCCACTTATGAGTGAGAACATATGGTGTTTGGTTTTCTTTTCCTGTGTTAGTTTGCTGAGGACGATGGCTTCCAGCTTCATCCATGTCCCTGCAAGGGACATGATCTCATTCCTTATGGCTGCATAACTACTGTATTTTATTGTTCAAATTGTTCCAGCTTTGGCCATTGGGAGCTCTTTCAGCTGGCTCCAAATTTGATTTTTTTTAATTTTCTCTAATCTTATTTCTTTCATTATTTTTGTTTGGCTTTAATTTACTCTTCCTAGATTCCAAAGGTGATATTTAGTTTGATATTAACTCTAGACCTTTCTTCTTTTGTAATATATGTATTTCATGCTACAACATTATGTATTTTTACATTGAGTTCAAAATATTTTTAATATCTAGTTTTTCTTGAACCCATATGTTACTTCAATGTTTATGGCTTAGGCTCCAAATAGTTTAGAATTTGGAATGGTAGTGGGGGAGGGAGCAAAGACCAAATTAAATGAGTAGAAAACAGTTACAAATATGGTACATACTAATCCAGCTACATTTGTAATCACTTTATATATGAATAGTCTACATACATTGATTAAACGAGATCGGGCCAGGCGTGGTAGCTCATACCTGTAATACCAGCACTTTGGGAGGCCAAGGCCCGTGGATCATTTGAGATCACGAGTTCTAGACCAGCCTGGCCAACATGGTGTAACCCCGTCTCTACTAAAAATACAAAAATTAGACGGGCATGGTGGCGGGCACCTGTAATCCCAGCTACTCAGGAGGCTGAGGCAGGAGAATTGCTTGAACCCAGGAGACAGGGGCTGCAGTGAGCCGAGATAGCACCACTGCACTCCAGCCTGGGTGACAGAGTGAGACTCTGTCTCAAAAAAAAAAGACAGAGATTGTCACAGTGGATTAAGAAACAAAACTGAACTATATCTTTCTGATAATAATTTTCAGTTTCATTCCATCTGGTTGGAAAAAAATGTATTTTATATAATTTTTATTATTTTAAATTTGTTAAGGTGTGTTTTCTGGTTCAGAATGTGATCTATCTTGACGAATGGTCCAGGTGGACTTCAGAAAATGTGTACTCTGCTCTTGTTATATGAAGTATTCTATATATGTTGAATAGATTAAGTGGATTGACAGTGCTATTTCAGTTATTTCTATCTTTACTGATTTTCTGCCTGTTTAATCTATCAAATATAGACAGTTTCCAACTGTAATAGGGGATATATGATTTGTCTATGTCTCTTCTCAGTTCTCGCCTCATGTATTTCAAAGCTTGGTTGTTAGGTCCACAGATAGTTAGGATTGTTAGATCATCTTGGAAAATTGACTCCTTCACGATTACATAACCTCCCTTTGTATCCTTGATACTCCTCCTTGTTCTTTAGTCTCATTTGTCTAAAATTGATATAGCTATTTCAGTTTTATTTTCTTTTTAAAACTTCCTTTTGAGCAGTGTTAGCATGGTATACCTTTATTCCTTTACTTTTAACTTAGTTGAATCTTTATATTTAAAGTGGGTTTCTGGTAGACAAAATATAATTGGGTTTTGTTTTTTAATCCACTGTGTCCATCTCTCTCTTTTAACTGATGTATGTAGACTGTTTCCATAAGTGATTACAAATGTATTTGGATTAGTATGCACCATATTTGTAACTGTTTTCGATGCATTTAATTTGCTCTTTTTCCCCTCCCCCATCACCATTCCCTACCATTTCTATCTTCTCTGGTTTTAATTGAACACTTTATCTAGTGTCTTAGAATATATCAATTATACATTTTTTTAAATTTAGTTGTTGCCCTAGAGTTTACTATATGCAATATATATATTAAATTTATATAAATCCATATTCAAATAGCACAATAGCACTTTACATACAGTGTATGTTATAACACAGTATTCCTGATTTCTCTCTCATGTCTTATGATACTGCTGTTATTTATTTCATTTATCCACATACTATATTTACTTAATACATTGTTACAAGAAATCCACTATAATTTTACCCTGTTTCTCTATAGGTAAGGTAATTTTTCTTCTGTGGTTTCCTTCAATATTATCTCTTTGTATTTGATTTTCTGCAGTTTGACTATAATATGCCAGAGTATATTTGAGGGTCTTGTTGATTCTGTTTCTATTATGGGAAGTATTCTATTTGGTGTTCTCTGAGCTTCTTGGATCTGTAGTTTGGTGCTTGTTATTATTTTTGAAAAGTTCTCAGCCATTGTTATATCAACTACTTTTGTCTACTGCATTATTTCTTTCTTCTTCTGGTATTCTAATCACACATATGGTATACATTTTAAGATTGTCCCTCAGTGTTTGGATGTTCTTTTATTTTTGTCTAATTGCATCATAGTTTGGGAAACTTCCATTGACTTATCTTTATCATCGATTCCTTTCTCATCCACGTCAAGCTTGCTAATATTTCCATCAAAGGCATTCTTCATTTCTGTTCACGTGTTATTTCTAGCTTTTGCCTGCTCAATATGATGTTGGCTGTGGGTTTGCCATAGATTATTTTGACATATATTCCTTTGATGCCTTTCTTTTTCATTAACATTATTTTTCATTGACAACTCACAATTGTATTAACATTTATGCAGCATGAAAATCAACTAAAAATGTATTAAAAACTTAAACATAAGATTGATAACTAAAACTATTAGAAGAAAACATAGGGGAAAAGCTCCACAACACTGATCTAGAGTCAAGGATCTAGAGTCCTTGTTTTTGTCTCCCCTTTAGTTTTGGGCTTATGTACTCCTGCTCAGAAAAAGACTGTGTCTTGCAGCTCTTTCAACTGTAATCCACGGTTACTAGAGCCATTTTAATGTGGTAATAAGACACTGAGGAGGGAAGACATTCTATAATATCCCAGTTAAAGTTCAGTCATCCAGTGGGCCTGTATCTTGAGGCTATAATCTTCAGGAGAGTCTCTCCAGTGGTATAGTTTTTTTCTGCTTGCACTGCACTCCCTTCCCTGGTTGTAGTGTTACGGATCTATTTTTTAAAGCCTAACACCAGCCGGGCGCGGTGGCTCACGCCTGTAATCCCAGCACTTTGGAAGGCCGAGGCTGGCGGATCACGAGGTCAGGAGATCGAGAACATCCTGGCTAACACGGTGAAACCCCATCTCTACTAAAAATACAAAAAAATTAGCCGGGTGAGGTGGCAGGCGCCTGTAGTCCCAGCTACGCGGGAGGCTGAGCCAGGAGAATGGCGTGAATCTGGGAGGTGGAGCTTGCAGTGAGCCGAGATGGCCCCACTGCACTCCAGCCTGGGCGACAGCAAGACTCCATCTCAAAAAAAATAAAAAAAGCCTAACACCCTGTTGGCTATTATCTTTTTTTCTTTTCCCCTGGTGAGACAAGAAGGCTGGAGGGAATGGGAATATGGAGAAGTTTAGCTAGGAAAAAGTTTCAGTAGCGGACTCTGGCAAAGTCTTTTTCCAAGGACCTTTTCATGAAGAAGGCTTTAGGCGTATTTAATGTTGGTTCTTTCCTTCTCCCTGCCAGAGCCATGAGAGGATCTTTCTCTGATATTCCCCCATAAGAACTTGGCAGAACTGTTTAAAGAGAAGCCTAGAAAAGTGTGTAGCCTCCAAAAGTTTCTCACTCTCACATTAGTGCTCACTCAGCCTCCAGCAGGTCATCAAAATTGCTTCTGCAGGTTGCTCACAGCTGATTACTGAGCACATTGAGAGGACTGAGGCAGGCCCTTTCCGGCAAGACAGAGAACTGTTCCAAACAGCAACTTTGGCTCAAGAGCTCTTCATTGGTCTGGCAAATCTTTCTTGAACTGTATTGTATTACTCTTCTCTCCAGTCCTCTTTCCTGCCTCTCTCTTTCCACAGGTGTTGGGCTTACATCCTCTCTTCTTGTACCCTCCTTGTTTTGCTCTCTTTCTCAATAAATCTAATCCCACCTTGGATTCTATTTCTCCAAGACACAAACTAATGCCAAAGTGTGTTAAAATCTAATAATAATGGTGAATTTGTCTTTATTTCCCTTTGTTTTGTCAGCTTTGCTTTATGCATTCTGAATCTTTGTTAGGAAAATATACATTTATGTCATTCTGACATTAAGTGATAGAATATATTTTATATTTACCATTCAGTGTTCTTCATTCCTTCCTATAGATACGAATTTCCATCTAGTGTGATTTTCCTTCAGCCTCAAGAAGTTTTTTTGGCATTTATTGCAAGACAGGTCTACTAGTGATAAATTTCCTGTTTTCCTTTATCTGAAAATGTTTTTACTCCACCTTCTTTCTTAAGGATATTTTCACTGGGAATAAAATTTTATGTTGGCTCTTCTTTTTTATTTTTTCTCTTAACATTTTAAACACATTTCTCCATTGTCTTTTGGTGTCATTATTTCTGTTGAGAAGTCAGCCATCATTCATATTACCAGCCTCTATATAAAATTTGTCATTTTTCTCTGGTTGTTTCCAATATGGGTTTCTGGCAGCTGGACCATGTGGAGTTTTAGTTTATATATAGGTTAGTGCTTGCTTAACTTTAAGACTCTGTAAGACATTTTCCTCCAAATTTGGAGATTTTTCAGTTATTATGTATTCAAATATTATTTTTGCTCCTATCTTTTTTTTTCCTTTCTCTCTCTCTGCTCAGCTTCTAGTACTCTAGTTGCACATATTAGAATACCTCCTATTGTTCCATAGGTGATAAGGACCTGTTCATTATTTTCAATTTTTGTTTCTCAGATTGGACAATTTCTTTCAATGTATCTCAGTGTTCACTGAATCTTTTTTCTGCTGTTTCCAATATACTCCTAAGCCTTCCATTACAATTTGTAATCTCAGTTACTGAACTTTTCAGTTTGAAAATTTCCATTTGGTTCTTATTTATAGTCTTCAGTCCTGGCTGTGATGTCCTACCTGTTTGTTAAATATGACTATAATTGTTTTATTATTGAATATATTAAAGGCATACCACACAATGTTTTGATATACATGTACTAGTGAAATGACTACCAGAGTTAAACAAATTAGTAACCTCATTAAAGTCTTTGTTTCCTAATTTTACCCTTTGTGACATCTTGGAGTTGATTTATATGAACTGCTTCTCACCCAATGCACCATCTTATCTTCAAAGGTTGGCTTCCCTCTAGCTTCAGTCTTCAAATACTTGTTGTTACTAGTGATTTAAGGTTTACCCAGAATTTATAATTGTTATCTATGCCAGGGCTAGTTCAGTACAAGCTGCTCTGCCATGATCAAAAGCTGAATTACCTCAATATATTTTGGAATTGATTATGTGTGTTCATTTTAGTAAGTATCAAGCAAGACCAGAATGTGTCCTGAGAAATCTAGTTTTACTAGTGCTAATATCAGTATGCATACATGCATATTATTTTTAAAAGTATGTATTTTGGGATACACAGTGTAGCACGTTGGCTAAAAATAGCTGCAGATTAATCCTGCACTCAGGGTTTATATTCTGTATACACTCACTAGTAAGTTTCTACCAATTATTTATAGCCAGTGTGTCCATTCTAATTTCTTAGTGTCTGTGCTGTAGCAGTTGTTAAATATTTTTAAAATTATCCTTTTCCATATCCACTGTCAAATCACTTTCCTTTTGCTAGCATCTATTTCTAAGTTCTAAGAGGGGCCATGTGTCACATTTCTGGCCATGAGATGTAAGCAGAAGCTGGATGAAGATTTCAGGAGAAAGTTTGCTTCCTGATAAAAGCAACACACATGACTTTTCTAACCTTTCCACCTTATTCTTTTGTTAAATACTGGCATTATGTTCTGAGCTACTGAAACCATCTTAAGTACATGAAGCAAAGAGTAAATGAATCTCAGTGATGCTAGATCTGACACCAATGAGCTTTCAAATCAATGTCAACTGCTGCTTTTCTCTACACTTCTTGTTATGTTAAAAGATAAATACTCCCTTCTTTATTTAGCTTACTATTCACTAGATATTCAGCTACTGGCAAATGAATGCATTTCTAACTGATATGGTACCAATGGGGTTGTTATGTATATCATGTGTGGTAGTGTGTATAAAATGCTTAACTGAAAATCTAACAACTAGCAAGAAATCAATAAATGTAACTATAATTTTATCTGAATACTTATTACCTAATTCTTATTACCTAATTTCCTTCTAACATTATTTGAGATGGTATATGTGAACACATATACAATTCAACAGGAAAAAATAAAAAGAAAAGGTTAAAAAGTAAAATAGAGTTACAAAACATAAGCCACAAAATGCATTCCTAAGGCCTATAATTGCTACAGGTAGTTTCCAAATTTGGTTTGAATTTCCTAGTAAATAAGAAAAATAAAAGGAAATAGTTCACCTGTTTTTCTTCAAGGTCAAGTAACAATGTAAAAGAGGAATTAGAACTTGGAGATACTACATTGTCAAGATACAGCCTACGGTCTGAGCTACTGCCCACTGCCTCAGGTTAATGGGCCTCAATAATACACAGATTTTACATGACACTTGTATCTCACACCTAGTAGAGAAGGAGAGAATTCACTATAATAAAAGCAAGTTTCCTTATAGTGAAAAATAAATATTCTGCTCCAAGCTGAAAACCAAAAATTATCTTAAAAGTTGTCTACCAGAATAATTTTCTGCAATGATTATTTCCTTAGACATTTATCTTAGCATCCACAGAAAATCACAGCCTGGGCAGTTTCTGAAAAACTCTATCACAACCAACTCCTCTTATTTCAAAATCTATTTATAACTTTTAATAACTTTGCAATAATCAAGAAAATCAACAATCATGTAAGAAATAGAGAAATACTCATGCATAATAAATGCCCAAACATTAACGCAATCTTTTAGAGACAAAGATGGGGGTGGGGGGAGAGAGGGAGGAGAGGGACAGGGGAAAGATAAGGGGGTGGGGGAGAAAGAGAACTCTTAATCAATAATATTTTCTCTGTTGGTAAACTCTCTATTTATGTGAACAGTACATTATCTAACAAGGAGTTGTAGTAAGTCTACAAACAGAAAATGTGCTTTAGGAAAACGATAACCTCTTTTCTTAAAAGAGTCCCAAAAATAAGGGAGTATCTGATTTTCTAACACCTTCCAAAAGAAAATTTCAACATTACTCTTAAAAATTTTGGCTGATTTCTTATAGTAAAAAAGTCTTCAAAGCAGGGAGATCTGAAAGTTTGTGACTATTTATTAATTCCAGGTAACTCTGAACAAGAAAATGTTGGATATCACATCTTTTGAGGAGAAAAGTAGAGGGAAATGAAAGTTAGGACAAAGGTCATAGGGAAAAGAAAAAACTGGATCTGATCTTTGGTCCTGGACTTTTTCTTCTCCAAGTGAGTGGATAGTAAAGATTCAAAGTTAAACTTGTAAAAATTGGCATGCCCATTACAAAGAGGCTAGATGCCCAAGGTCCCGCTTCCCAGACAGCTTGAAAAATTTGCCAAGATAGAGATAGCATAGCTTAAATGATGGGTTTCATCTAAGTTTTCAAAAACATTTTCCTAAAAATTATTCTATTAGGGGATTATTTTTTGAGTATAGAGGTATATTTGAGTAAATAAATGAAACAGACATCAATTTATTCTGATTCAAGGTTGCTTCAGTGTTTAATGGTAAGTTCTATGGATAGAGTTTAAATCCTCACAAGTTTTAAAACATAATTTGGAAGCCATCTTCTTTCACTTCTTCTAATTCATGAGGTCAGGACTCTGAGGGCAGAGACCATTTGGTTTTCCTGAAGCCATGCTGTGAGAACAAGAAATGGTCATGTTTAGTTATCACGACCTCCTGCAGAGGAGATGGGCAACCTTGAACCCTGGCGTCAGCTGCTCCAGACACACTTTGCTCAGTTTTATGAATGGACGCAGTAACTAAAAAGCATCCTAATCTGCTAATTATTTGTAAACCATTTTACATCCACTCTGTTCCCAATTTAGGTTTTGAAGCACTTCTGTAGTCACTGAAATTCTGTAGTTCACCCTGCAGTGATATATTTTTTTCACCTTCAAAGAATATAAGGAGTGTTTCAGCCTACATTTTAAATATGAAGAAGCAAATGTGTGAAATGAGGAAATAAAAATGCACTGAGGTTTTTTTTAGAACATATACTTATACACTTTCAAAGCATGTGTATTTTAACAAGCAGAATGTAAGCCCCATGAGAATACAGCCCTTGCCTATCTTATTCATCAATATAGTCCCAATAGTTCTATCAGTGTCTGGCATATAGTAGGCACTCAATAAATATGCCTTGACTAAATAAATATATGCTTCTTTTAAGAGATACATTATTAGGCATCCAACCCATTTTTCCATTCATGCTAATGATGACCTTTAAAAAAATAAATTAATCTGCTGCTGCAACTGCCAAGAATGAGCTCAAAATTCCTCCCAGCTTCTCTTGACTATCCGTCAGAGACATAGAGTATCACCTGTCAGATGGCTGTCAGACCCAAGCTGAAATAACTGCTGTCCTCTCCATCAACTTACAGCATTTATGCCTCATACCTTACTCTAAATTTGAGGAAGGTATATAAGTTTTGTTTTTAAAGTAAACATAGAATTCTAGTAAAGGAGATAAGGAGTAGTCCCATCAAAGAATTTTATCACTTGCTTTGCTTAAATATGAACTTTAAAGCAAGATTTGCAAAGAACAGAGATAAATGAATTTGTTTTTATTACTGATTCATTAAAGGGTACTGGTAATCTCTAAAAGCAAAAGAAATCTCCACAATTTTAGAGAGAATATTTAAAATGTCCCTACATGTATGAATGAATATATTCCTTTCTATCTGACTGAAATCTGTGATAGAATATTTATTTTTAGGAGCTTCTCAAGCTCCATATAAGTGGAAAATTATCTCAATCCCTGTGAACCTAGTTCAAGATAAATAACTGCTGCTTTTGCCATGCTATCTCTGCCCTTACTTTTTACCCATGTTTTACCTTGCAAAAGACACCCCCCCACTACCTACAGAGATATATGAGGGCACCGCTTTAAAACCCCACTTGGGCTAAGCTGAGTGGAGCTGGAGCTGTATTACAACTGCGGTCCCTCCCTTCTCTCTCTAGTGCAGGCAGCAGCACTTAAGCAGTTAACTACCTTCTAAGTGTCCTAGTAATACATTCCTGCTGCAACACTCCTCAGCTCTCCAGAATCGGATTTCTGAAAATGTCTCTACACGGAGACATTCGCTTCCCCACTCAGCAGAAAGGGCTGTAGTCAGGGCCAAGGAGAGTAAAATATGAGCTTACAAATGTGGGGCAGGACATGCATTGTTTTTTTTGTTTTTTTTTTTGGTTTTTTTCTCTTTGACTCAGAGAACTCAAGCTTCTGCATGACAGTGTGAGTCTCTGGCAAACGCCAGTCTTTAAAATGCACATAAAGGATGACAATTTGTTCCCTGAATATCACTGGCTGGCAGAGCCCCTGAACAAATTATTAGAAAGTATGTGGGTGGAAGAGGATTTAGTCCCAATTATTAACCTACTGGAAGCTATGTATATGCAACTATAATCATATATACTCATTATCATATCTCCAGTTGCCTCCAAATGCTGGCATTTAATGAGTTAAAGTCCAATGACTATGGCAATTAAGGTTATAAGTAAAATACTCCTCAGATATTTGACTGAAAGTATATGCTTGCTCTTCGTACTTTGTAGGAAGAGCACAGAGAGGCTGGAAAGGAAGGGAATGGGTTTTGGAGAGCACATTAAGCCAAAATAACATACTTGTTCTGACCATCCTAAGTACTGTGACAATAATTAGGAGGAAGAATACCCTTCTGTGGGTTGGAAAAGCCAGGAAGAAGAGACTTAAGTTAAGCTAGCATACATCAAAAATAATTGACAATGGTTAGGCTTCATTGTAGAGAAGCCTGCACTGGCATTGCAGCCACCAGCCCACCACCCACCTAAGAATTATTATTTGAAAAGGATGTCAGAGGATTATAGAAGATCCTTGTGTCTGCTCCAATTAGGATCAACACTTCTGCTGCTTGCTCACTGAGCATTCAGTAATGATGAAAGCATATTGACCCCTGCTGGAAATGTGTACAACTGCAGCCTTTTTCTCTGGCCAAATACAATTTAAAAGGAAGGCATCTTTTAAACTACCGTTTACATGTATCAAGCCTAAGGTGTATGTGTTTATTTGTTTGCTTATTTGTTTTAAAGAAGGCTTTATATCACAATGCCATATGAAACTAATTTACTCATTGCAAAAATTATTTCAAAACATTTCACGAACCCAAGACAAAGCTTCTTCTAATGAAGTAGCTTTATATTTTTTTGTACGGAGCTTAATCACTATCTTGTTTAAAATTGTAAGCAACAGCCAGTGAGCATCAAACTTGGGTTCTCTCTATTATTTCTTAGAAGTCTCTGACTTACTGACCTCAAAATATATTATTTTCAAAGAAACTTAAAATCAGGAAAATGTTCTAACACTCTAGGTAATTATTTTGTTTCCACTCTAAATACTATCCCAAGGGTTAAATCTCTGTGACAATTTTCTTCTAAGACATTTTCCACACAAATAAGGGCTCTAAACTTGTATTGCTATGCTAGAATATTAATCAGACACTCTACCTTCTAAGAATTCTTACAGAAAAGTTCAGGGAAAAAAATCTTTTCCAGCATATTTGGGGGTCACCAAGTTTCCAGCTAAGTGCTTAGAGGACATGGGACAGTTAACTCATACAGTACATGACTTGCTATTTTGTGGAATGTACTAAAATGATGTAGATATTATAATTCTTGCTCTGTGTTAGGGGTTTCAGAGAGGAATTATTTCTCGATATAAGTTAACAGAATAATTATCAACGTCAGCACTCAATATAAGCTCTCCAGCAGCACCTAGACTATGGTCTCTTGGCGTGTTCTATTAGCTGGCCCACCCATGAGGTTGCAAGCTTGGCCAAGACTGGGAGGCCATTCTGTGTACAGATCAGTAGCCTGGCTCCATATAATGGTTGCCACAGCACCCCTCAACTCAATCAACTGTTCTGAAAATGCTATCAGTTAAATGCTATCCATAAACACTATCAGTTAAATACAAAAAACAATTGCAAGCTCTATTCTTATTCCATGTAGAGAAATTTGAAGAACATATTGTATTTATACGAGTTCAGTAGTCATATTAATATGATGTTCCTTTCTTTTAAAACAAATAAAAGGCAGCTCCATGATTAGGGTAAATTAAGGACGGGCATGTCTCAGAGATCTTGTGGGTTCTGTTCCAGAAAGCTGCAATAAAGCAAATATCACAATAAAGCGAGTCACATAATTTTTTTTGTTTCCCTGCACACATAAAAGTTATGTTTACACTATATGGTAGTCTATGAAATGTGCAATAGCATTATGTCTAAAGAAACCATGTAAATATCTTAATCTAAAAATATTTTGTTGCTAAAAATGCTAACAATCATCTTAGCCTTCAATGACTCTTAACTGTTCTGCCCGTGGAGGGTATCGCCTCAGTGCTGACCCCTGCTGACTGATCAGGGTAGTGGTTGCTGAAGGCTAGGGTGGCTGTAGCAATTTCTTCAAGTAAGACAACAGTGAAGTTTGCTGCATAGATTGACTCTTCCTTTCACAAGAGTTTTCTCTGTAGAATGTGACGCTATTTGATAGCATTTTACCCACATAACGCCTCTTTCAAAACTGGATTCTGTCCCCTTAAACTATGTAGCTACTTTGTCAACTCAGTTTATGTAATATTCTAAATCCTTTGTTGTTATTTCAACAATTTTCATAGCATCTCCCTCAGGGGTAGACTCCATCTCAAGGGACCAGTAGCTCTCAACAGTGGGCTTAAAATATTCAGTGAACCATTCCGTAAATAAATGTGCTGTCATCCAGGCTTTGTTGTGTTATTTATAGACCACTGGCAGAGTAAATTTAGGTTAATTTTTAAGGGCCCCAGGATTTTCAGAATGCTAAATGAGCATTAGCTTAAACTTAAAGTTACCAGCCGCATCAGCCCCTAATAAGAGGGCCAATCTTTGAAACTTAGAAGCCAAACACTAACTTCTACTTCTATCTATCTAGGAAAGTCCTAGATGGCATCTTCTTTCAAGATTTTTCATCTTTCAAGGCTTTTTTAACTACATTGAAAATCTGTTGTTTAGTGTAGCCATCTTCGTCAATGATCTTAGCTAGCTAAATCTTCTGGATAACTTACTGCAACTTCTCCATCAGCATTTGCAGCTTTATCTTATTTATGTTACAGAAATGGCTTCTTAAAACCTCACAAACCAACTTTTGCTTGTGAGGTTTTCTTCTTCCAACTTCCAGCTAGCTTCCAATTTTTCTTCTACAGCCATTTCACCTCTGTCCACCTTCACAGAATTGAAGAGAGTTAGGGCCTTGCTCTGGATTAGATTTTGATTTAAGGGAATGCTGTGGCTGGTTTGATCTTCTCTCCAATTAAAACTTTTTCCATATCAGCAATAATCTGTTTTGTTTTCTTATCATTCGGGTGTTCACTAGAATAGCACGTTTCCTTTAGAAACTTTTCCTTTGCATCCACAACTTGGCTACCATTTGACACAAGATGCCTAGCTATCAGCCTATTTCAGCTGTGGACATGCCTTTCTCAGTAAGCTTAATCATTTCTAACTTTCCACCTAAATTAAAAGATGCATGACTCTTCCTTTCACTTGAACACTTAGAAATCATTGCACGGTTATTAATTGGCCTAAAATCAATATTGCTGTGCCTTAGGGAACAGAGAGGCCTAAAGAGAGGGAAAGAAATAGGGGAATGGCTGGTCAGTGAAGCAGTCAGAACACACACAACATTTATGGATTAAGTTTACTATCTTATTTGGGTATGGTTCATGGCACCCTAAAACAATTGCAAGAATAACATCAAAGGTCACTGATCACAGGTCACCCTAACAGATAATGAGAAAAAGTTTTAAATATTGTGAGCATTACTGAAATGTGACACAGAGACACAAAGTAAGCATATACTTCGGAAAAATGACACCAATAGACTTGCTCAAGGAGGGTTGCCACGAACCTTCAAAACACCATATCTATGAAGCACAATGAGGTCAAGCATAATAAAATGAGGTATGCCTGTAACTCTGATAAACTGATTGCATAAGCAATGTTATCTGGGTTTTGTATTTAAAGTGAAACAAATTGAGTCAAAATACCCAATTGTGGAATTAGCTCTACCCTATCCCCAATGCCAAGAAACAAATTGAGTCAAAATACCCAATTGTGGAATTAGCTCTATCCTATCCCCAATGCCAAGGGCATTGCTTCACATATCTGATTTACTAAATATTAGGCTGTATATTTTTTAAGTAATAATATTGCCTAGCTTATGTCCTGACTTTGTCATTTTCCAAAAATATTACCATGGGTAAGTCACTTACTTAATTTCTCTAAGCCCTGACTTTTTCAACTCGAAAATAAGGACAATTACCTCTACCATAGTAAAAAAAAAAAATGAAATGAGATTGAGTCTGTAAATACTTTATAAAACTTTTTAAAATATAGCATAAATTGTGTTATAAGTAATACGGTAAACATATAAAATCTTGAATTAATTTATCTTCTTAGAGTCAAAGAATATTCCAAGGTGAAAGAAGAATTGGAAAAAAGAAAAGGTAAATAAAACTGGTAGAATTGGAACCAAAAATCAATATATGGAGTTAAATGGGGAAAAAAGTTAATAAGCATTCATTAAAGGAAAAACGATTTCAAAAGAGTCACATGGATTATTATTATTGATCATCTTAATCAGAGATAAGGACACACGAGGAGTAAAAGAGAGGATATGAGTAATCCTTTCAATAGGGAATGAAAAATAGAAATTAGCTTGATTTCCCAGAAATAATATTGTCCAAAAGGCAGAAAGAAACATTGCTGTCAGGAAGGCATTGCAAATAGGAAGCCTAAGCTAAAATGGCTGTGAGTCATAGAAGTAGCCATTTAAAATTTCCCTGTCCATGACATTTCCATTTCATATTTGTTTCAGAAACAAACAAAAAATATTAATGGTAATATAGAAAGACATTTCAAGCCAAATTAATCATTCAGGATAGAACATATCAACTGAAAATGGCTATTTGTATTACAAGGAAGACAGACTTACAGTTAAAGCTCAATATTTCCCTGAACCACTCTAGGTTGCCATGTGATTTCTTATAGGTCGTTTTTAATAATGGACAGAAGATGAAAGACTGAGTGAGAGAGCACTTGTAATGTGTTTTAAAATGTTCCTTCTGCTATAAGCAGGTTGAGGTAATACAGTAATAAACAGCACACTGCTTCATTTACAGTCTTGAAAGTATAGTGATACAATTTAGAAAACATACCACAGCAAAACATCCCAAACACTTACCAGGGATGCTGACAAGACCTGTTCATCTTAGTCAACCAAAGCTCTAGTTGAGTAAATCATTCCATAAAATGTTAACATATCTTAGTGCTTTGCGCCAACTTAATTCATCCTTTAAAATGCATGCCATTTCCCATTGCTCATTATTTTCAAAAGGAAATTTCATTTATATCCAAATGTCATGCAAAAGATCTAAGTGCTCATGTTGCATCAACATTGGTATCTCCTATAGCTAGATATAACCCACCTCCAATTATGCAATAAACAATGAGCCATGTACGAGAGAAATATAAATTCACCCCAAAAAATTCTTCAATAAAACATCCAGTGGCAGAAACCATACAAGTGACTAGGGTATTAAAGTTATATTTATAGGGTAATCACTTATTTAACTGCTAGCTGAATAAAACTTGGTATGAGAAGCACATGGAAACTTTAATTATACTTTACACTTTTTTAAAACTATGTCACAAATCAGAATTATAAAAGTTGCAAAATTCATCAGAAAGAAAGGTATGATCATGACAGGGAAAAATCAATACAACAAAAAAATTTAGTGACTTTAAGCCTCAATTCCAGAACCCAGTCACTTTTCCAATATCATTCTTCAGGCTGGCCCTATTTCATTTGTGTTTTACCTAGATAATGGCAATTAAGCATTATTCAGCATTCTTTACTTTTAATTCTCCTCTCTTGTCATTTTAACTGTAATACATTATCATAATTTAGTCATTATTTAAATGACTTCTTTGATTAGTGGTTTTGGGAAACTTGGCATAATTCAGTGTGAAAAAGTATAATGTGTGTGCTGTAATTATCTTAAACTGGTCAAAATCATTTAAATAAAGACAAAATGTATCCTATTTTCACTCAATTATCCCATATTGTCTGTTTACATGAAATTCCTGACTACTGTACTTAGTAGGGAAAAATAAGAGAAAGCGTGAAGATCTGCTATAAAAGAGAAATTAACCATAAAGTATTGCTCTATTTGAGCAGCCTTTATTAGGCACTACTCTGAAATACATATATACATATGTATACATATGTATACACACACTCCTACACATGTTTACATTTATCTACATATATCCATATTATATGTGTATAATATATATATAAGATCAATGGAGAATATGAGTAATATATGACATGTGAATTCATACATAAAGAGGGAGAGAGCCCATAACCGCTCTATCATCTAGGCATGGCAATGTACCTATCTCTTATAGATCTTTTGAATCCCTTTACTCCATACCCATTCCCACTAACCCCTGACACAGTATCACTTGCCTGGACTTGCCTAATAATTGCCTGCTGGGACTGCCTCCCTCTAACCTAACTACCCCATACTAGCTATAACCAATTCACCACAAAGCAGCTAGAGTGCTTCTTTCAAAATGCAAGGCAGGAAGTTCGATTAAGTCACCTACCTTAGAATAAGGATAAATTCTTCATGTGGCCTACAAGGACCTGTATGATCTGCTTTCTACTTATGTCCCCAGCCCCTGCTTCCCATTTGTCCCAGTTTTGTCAGTTTCAATTCACTGTTCTCCTACTCCTGCTTTCACTGTCAGGGACACACCTTGTCACCTATCTGCTTATTCAACTTGCAGATCTCATTTAGGCATCTTCCTTGAGGAAGCCTTCTCTGACACCTCAACTGTTTAAAATCCCCTCCTTACAGCACTTACCTCCCCCTCAAAGTACTTCTCACAGTGGCGGTTTCACACGTTTGTTGATGAACTAATGTTTTCTTCCCTTCTAGACTGTTAGCTAAAAGACAGCAGGATGCTTTTTTGTTCGCCATTATGTACATCTCTAGGATTTAGCAAAGAGGTATGGAGCATAGAAAACGTTCATTAAATACTTTTTAATGAATGAATTTAGATTACCTAATTTCATTCACTTTAAAATACATAGAAATCTTGTTCTCAGGTTCTAAATCTCCCCAAATATAAAGATAATATTTTAAGGTTTTGGTTAAGAAACATTGGCACCCTTACTTTTTGTTTACTGCTTTTCGGAAAAACGTAAATGTTTGACACAAATATGACTGAAAGCTTGAAGCAACTGATTTTAGTTTAATTTTGAGTGGGAATAAGTATATATTCAACATTCATTTTTTGTTATTGCTTCTGTTACTCAATTTCAATATTTATTAAAACAACTAAACACTAATACAAAGAAAAGGGCCACCTTGCTATGCAGGTTCAAATGTAAAGATTATATTAAGAGGTGGAATAGCTCTGATATTTAAGTTTCTTAAATATACCACACGTAAGGTAAAAAATGCATCTAGAATTAGAAAGGAATTTGGAGTCTTTATTTTTTATTATTCTGTGAACACCAGTAGGTATGTAGGATCAAGAATAAAATGTTATTGGGGAAAATGTGACCCGGAAGTGACTTCTAATCTCTCTGTTTATTTCCCTTTCCTTCCCATGGGAGACCGAACACTAGTAAATGTGTAAATACACTTATTTTTAGCATTTATGAAGGACGCTAAAATGTATTACAAATGGATATTAAATTAATCTGGATTACTAGAAGAAGTGTTAACCCAAAGGTATGATTTTCATATGAAAACAAATAATTTTTCTGGTATAAATCCAGTTTATTCCTTAAATAAAACTTGGTCTTTTCATTCACTATTTTCTCCCTCTGAATTAAAGCTACTCTTTTCTTTCTTGTCACCCCTGTCTAATGATGGTTTGCTTTGTGCCATCACACAAGGCTCTTATTCATTATGTCTTATAGAAGGAGTGGATAGACAGTTGCTTTTTAAATTTTTTTATAATTTTGTAAATTCAGGAGATACCCTTTAAAAACATCTATTTTCTCCTATATATTGTAAAATATACAAAAGTGCTAAGACTTACTGTGGATTAATGCAGAAATCTATGACACATAGTTTATACTGTCACTCAATTCCACTAATGCCTGAATATTATTACTGAAGGTTTGGTAGCATTTTACATCATTGTAAAGGCAAATCTCTGTTGCCCCTTTCATTCCTATCTATATCCTATCAGCATGCTTAAAAAAAAGACCCTGGGAAATATAATGAGACCTCATCTCTACAAATAATAATAATAATGAACAAATTACCAGGCATGGTGGTGCACACTTGTAGTCCCATATACTCGGGAGGCTGAGGCAAGAAGATCACTTGAGCCTAGGAGTTCAAGGCTGCAGTGAGCTATAATCACATGATTGCACTGCAGCCTCGGTGACAGAGTGAGACCTTGTCTCATATATATATATGAGGTATATGACAAGGTATATATATATATATGACAAGGTCTCACTCTGTCTCAAAAAAGAAATAAAATGAAACATATGTTTCATCATTTTATTCTTTTCTATAATATTCTAACTTTTTTTTTCTCCAATTATCTCTTTAGTTAATATAACATGCTTTTCTGAAAAGGGGAAAGTAGACAAAAGGAGTCTTCATGAATTGAAGACTCTCCTTATTACAAACACACGTACTTCCTCTAAAGGAAATATGAAATTTGAATTTGTAAATATGAAAGACGCAAAAATAAAATAGAGAAGTGGAAGTGTCATCTTTGACAATAATAGAAATAGAAATTAACACAAGGGATTCCTACTGGCAAAGACCAGACTTGAATTGAGTCAGATAATATATACTCCCATAGGATGGATCCAGTTGGTGAATATTCTGAGCAGTTCTGCCCATGATCATAGAAACCACACCAATAATGTGGAGACTTTTTTCTTTCTTTTCAAAAACAGCAGCACTGTGTGTGTGCTGGGAACTGGGTGGGATGGGATAGGGTGGAGTAGAGAAGGGAAGAATTTGTAGGCTGACTCTCACAATTTCATAAGCAATTTAAAAGGAATTCATGGCAAGACTGTGGATGGTTTTCGTTACTTCAGCATATATTGAATGTTAAGATTCTCAAATACTGTGCTTTTCCAAGCTTTACCATGAAGGTTGTTCTAGTTGCTTTTTTCTAATATTAAAGAGGATCATAGTATACGAAGGATCATTAATCTACAAATAAAGTCAAATTGCGTTTGCTTAAACCCTTACATGTTATACAGATATAAAGTGGTATTATTTTTGTTATTGTTGTTACTATTATCTAACAAGGAGCCTAGAATTATAAATTTGAAAAGTAAAGGCTTATCTTTTAACCTAATTAGTTGCAGTCTATCTCTTATATTCACATACACAAAAATTATTTCCCAGTTTCCCATATGGATTCAAACTTACTTTCTTGAGGAAATGCTTCCAATATGAATTACCTCTTCAGTTGGGCATACCTTCTTGGGTTTTGGAAATCTGTATTATAGTCACTATGGTCATTTATGTATTGTTTGGCAAGTACTATTTCATGTGTATGTTCTGAATCCTCAGCTAGAATATAAACTTGAAGAACAAACAATGAAGTTAAATGTCCAAGGAAAAAGAGTAGGCTGTGATATCAAAAAAGCAAGTTCAACTTCTACTTTCATCATTTTCTATTAGCTTGAAAATGGACAATTTACTTAATCTTCCCAAACCTTAACTTCCTCATTTGTAAAATGTAGAAACCAGTAGTAACTAGCTCATAGACCTTTTATGAGGACGAATTATTTAATGTATAGATTTAGTTCAGTGTTTGGCACATGATAGGTGTTCAGCAAATATTGTTATTATTATTAAATGACTTAGAATTAAACATCTATTTCTTTAGAATCTTCTGTATTCAAACATAGCATCTATTATAGTACTTAATATTTAGTTGGTTCTAATATAGTATATGGTTTTAAATTTTAAGGACTAAAGATTATTTATTGTTATTACTATTACCAGTCTTATTGGCAATATAATTCTTATGAACATAAAATTAGTAGTAAAGTAATAATCTAATTGCAAACACATCATGTGACATTCTTTTAATGGATTTATCTAAAAAATAATTTTTATAAAAGTATCTACCTCCTTATCTTAAGAGTTATTAAGAGTAATTAATTTGAGTTATTCCTAGGATGAAAATTGCATAAATGCTGGAGACATGAGATGGTGAATTCTGGGCAAAGAGTTCCTAGAGCCTGGTATGGGTTTTGAGTTCTCCAAATTAGATGCCACAGACAGTTGTTATGTACTAGTCATTCATATATTTAATGCATTTTCACTGGACACATTCCATGTGGCAGGCATTTCTCTGAGGGAGATACATAGCAGACAACAAGACAGATGTGGTTCTGCTTTCACAGCTTAGAGAGGAGTGCCAGTGAACAGGGTCTGCAATGGAGAGAGGGGCACGAAATGCTTACAGTATTCCTAAGTTTTGAATATCAAAGTCAGCTTTCAAGAATGACAAAAACATGTTGAACTGATCAGGAGCAAATAAGAAATGCTATGTCACTAGGCTGTATTGAAAACTTGGACCCACCTGACTATTTTCTATTAATAGTCTTAATATGGATGAAAAAATCACTAACTTTTCAGATATTCATTTGGGTGTGGAAGAAGCCTCCTGAAATGAGAAACCAGGAGGGAAGACTCTGAGAGAACAGGTTTCTCACAAACATTTCCTGCTCAGACTTGTTTCAGACAGACTAAAAATTTCACAAGAATGGGTTTCTTATTATATCCCTTTTAGCCTCCTGAACTGGAATCAGCTGGCTGTGGATCATTAGAAAAGTATCAAGCCTTTTCAACCTTCAAGTAAAAAGAAGAGTGTTATTGAAAGCTTTTTCTTTAATTCCACCCATATATCTGTAAGTACGTTTCTGCATAACAGATTCTGCATATTTCAGATGCTTTCTTAATTTGCAGTCTCCCAAAATATGGTTAAGTCAAATCAAATGTCAAATTCAAACACCTGCTACAAATAAACAAGCTTAACAAATGCTTCTCTGGCTTCTCTGGACAGGCTGATGGCAAGATTTAACCCACTGCCGAGAGTTAATGAAACATTTTAGAGAGCAATATATTTTAGAGGAAAATCTCCACAGATATTCCTGGGGAGTTAGAGAATTTCCAGGAGTAAGCAATGAAGTCAAATCCTTGCTGTATTAATTTTTTCTTAGTATTTCCAAAGACTCATTCGGGAAAAATTTCAAGAAAGAAAAAATGAGTTTAGCCTGTTCAAAGTTAAGACAGTATGACAATATTTTGGTCCAAAAACACATCCATGACACACAGTTCAGAACCAGGCTAAATTTTCTGCAGAGTTCATAAGCAGAGCAAGTTCCTAAGAAGCATCTAGAAATCACTGTCAATTAGAATGTATTTTTACCATTCTTAGAACACATCAGCAAAGCCTCTAGGCCTTTATACTTGCTATGCCTGCACCTAGGATGTTCTTTCCCCATTTCATACATAGTTTGTTTCCTCATTTCATTCAGTCTTAACCCATAACCCTGTCCTTTAAGCCCTCCTTATTCATAGCACCCCATTTCTTCAGTAAGAAGCCTCATTCCTGAGTCATTCCTCCTTCACTGACATCCTAATTATGTTTACCACACAATTTTCTTCCTGACCCACTTGCCATTATTTAAATCTCCTAAGCAATATGTTCTCCTTTAATTCCTACCACCAATTTCATACCTGTCTAGCTTTCCAGCCAACTGTGTAAAGAAGGGGGCAAAATCATGTTGGAAGCAGTAGTGAGGTGATGTGCTTTCTATCTTTTCATCACAATAGTTGGCTCTGATAGGATTCAAGGAATATATTCCAAATGAGATGTAGGATTCTGCTTCTCTATTAAAGTAAGCCTTTGGTATTCTTACATTTGACATGTGAGATGTTTTAAGTTTTGCACATCTCCCAAAGATCTACGACAAATTTCTTTTAAAACAAAGTAAAATTAACTTTACCATGAAGAAACATGATAAATATTACCTCAGCCAGATGATCAAGGTTAATATCAACATAAGTCAGATTAATAGTATGTACTGTATTAATCATAAGCTGTGATGAGAAGGGCACTTTGCTTCCACTGTCTTCTCAAAAACATGTAACTCCAGTCTAGCCATGAAAAAATATCATGACAAATTCAAAACAAAGAGAATTCTACAAAATACCCAACCAGCACTCCTCAAAACTGACAGTCAACAAAAATGAGGAAAATCTCGGAAATTGTCAAAGCCAGGGGGGACCTAAGGAGACATAATGACTGAGCTCAACATAGTATCATGCATGGGAGACCAGGTTGGAGACATGAGAGAAAACCAGTGAATTCCAACAAAGTATGGAGTGAATAGTAGTGTATCAATGTTGGTTTCTTTGTGGTGACAAAGGTACCATAGTAATGTCCGGTGTTTAACAATGGGAGAAACTGGATGTGGGGTATAAGGGAATGCTCTATACTGTCTTTGCAACTTTTCTGTAAATCTAAAATTGTTCTCAAATCAAAAGTTTTTTTAATGAATCTACAATATCCCAATTATATAAAAGAATATATTAGGAACACTTACAACGAATATCTTTTTGTCCCTTGGGAACTATGTAATCATACTAATAAGAACCACAATAACTATCATTTATTGAGCACTTACAAAGTTCTGGAAGCATTCTAAGCACAACACATGTTATTAATTCATTTTATCCATGCAGCAAGCCTAAGCGCTAGGTACTAATATCACTCTCCTTCTACATATGAAGAAACTGAGAAAGAAGTAAGTAGGGATGGGTGGCTGAGTTGCTGATTAATGTTGCTAATCAGGGAAAGGACTGTTCAACAATGTAAGTTTCACTATGTGACGTTTCTCAGATTACATAGCCATATTCAAATATTAGAGGGATTATTTCCCATAGAGGGTGCTGGTTAGAAGATTATAATAGGGTAAACTATTCTTGACAGAGAAAGTAGATGGAGAATATAATCAGATTTTCTACTCTAAGGCTTGGGTAGATTGCAACTGCACAACCGAAGAATATTATACAATTCTAGAATGGGCATATGGTGAGATATTCAGTCCTAGGGATCTGAGGAGTCAGTAATTAAAGATGAACTAGGATTCATATAAGCCAGCTTTTACTTACGAATGTTGATTATATGCCAAAGATAAGGAAATGGCTTGCAATAAGAGGACTAGCCAGCCAAGAGCTGCACTCTATTCTGAAGTAGTACTTCAAGAGCCAACCTTGTTTAAAAGTCTGAAAATCAGGAAAATTACCACAGTCACTTTGGACCATGTCTGTTAAAGAGATTTTCTGTTGGGAAAGAAAAGGGAGGCTAATAGAGCTAAGAACCAGAAGAAACAGGGAGAGGGAAGACACCCAGTCCTGCAGCAACCCATGCTCAGAAAGCTGAGCAGGGGAGTCTGGATGATGCCTCCCACAAAGTCAAGGTCATCCTGGAACAAACAACATGGGACTTGACAGAGAACAGCACACTTAGCTTGTTCCCCTTTCACTCTGGTCAAAGTTTGTCCCTGAAGGCTTAATGAGGAGAAAACAGAGCAGATTCCAGGCCTCAGCAGACCCTGTCATTTACTCTGCTTAGAAATACGTAGAAAATTGTGTCTGATTCCAGTTACAAAGAATGCAACATTGCGACTCCAGTACCTACAAGAATGCCCTACATGTACTAGTCCCTTGATAAATATTTATTTACTGAACAAATAATTCCAACAAATTAGTTTTTGTTTATTAAATTTCACATTAGATAACACCATCTAATTATATATTGATGCATTCTATTTAAGTCAAAATTCTAATTCACAGAATGAGGGGGAAAAGAAAGAAGGAAAGTAGTATCATAATTTTTAAAATCTTTTCACCATAAGGCTTATTTCTGGATTGGTGTCCCATACATTAACTATGTTCTGACACTCTGAGAATAGTTAATATATATTCATTGCTCAACAAATGTGTATTGATTGTCTGCTATGTATCAAAATTGTGCCTGATTATAAGGATACAGAGGTGAATTACAAATAGTATTTTCCCTCAGAAAATTCACCTTCTAGAATAGTAATAAAGACTAACACATATTAGGCACATGTGCCTAGCACTGATTAAGCATGCTACATGTGTTATTTACCAATAAATTTATAAAATGAGACTCTTATTATCTCCATTTTCCAGATGAAAAAGATGAGACTGAGAGAGCTTAAGTAACTCACTCAAGGTTATGTAGCTGGCTAAGTAAGAGTTAACATTTGAGCCCAGAAAAACTGACATAGGAGCCCACAGAGTACAAAAAAATAAAGACATATATAATTTATAAAAATATATTTACTTGTAATATATATAATGCCTAGTACAATAAAATGATGAATATTAAATATCAACAGCATAATCTGAAATTCAATGAGCCTCACAAACTCGAAAGACTCGAGTAGGCTGTGTATGTCTGTGGGAGTTGGGGAGAGAAAAGGAATGATTTAAAAAGTCACAATATTGCCAGGCATGGTGGCTGATGCCTGTAATCCCAGCACTTTGGGAGGCTGAGGCGGGTGGACCATTTGAAGTCAGGAGTTTGAGACCAGCCTGGCTAACATGGTGAAACTCTGTCTCTACTAAAAATTCAAAAAAAATTAGCCACGCCTTGTGGCGCACACCTATAATCCCAGCTACTAGGGTGGCTGAGGCAGGAGAATCACTTGAACCCCAGGAGGCAGAGATTGTGGTGAACCGAGATCACACCACTGCACTCCAGCCTGGGCAACGGAGTGAGACTCCATCTCAAAAAATAAATAAATAAAGTCACAATATGAGTAATAACACAATAATCTGAATTCTATCAGCAGAATCTAAATCTTTCTTTTAGAATTAAGAAATGTCCAAAATATCTCATGTATGTTCACTGTCTGAGCCACGCTTCCTGTTATACCTGATAATGATGGCCTCAAAGGAGGAAGTAATTAACTTTTTGTAGAGATTTCCATTGAAATTATGGAAAAAGATGAACTCAATGTGGAGAAGGGATATTTCTTTAGATAGTCAAAGAAGGTAAGATACGAAACATGAACAAATATTCCAGAATCTCTGGAACACGGACTATGCAGTGTAAAGAAGAACATGAGGAAATGGTGGGCAGAGGCGCATTACACATAATCTCATAAACTTTGCCAAAGAGCCATTGAAGGGTTTTAAGTAGAAGGTTTACATGAACAGATTTGTGGTTTAGAAACAGGATAGAAACTGAAGTACACTATCTATTAATTTACTAAAATAGTGAAAATTCTTGAGGGGAAAAAAGTGAAATAATACAAAGGACAGTGAGTATGAATAAAAGGGAATGGATATGGAAACACGCCATCTAGGTCAAACTGACAGTCTTCAGTGAGAAACCAGATTTTCTTTCATTCATGTATTCGAAGGATATTTCTTGAACACCTACTATGTCTCTGGCATGGCTCTAGATGCAGCCACAGAGAAGATGAAGTCTTTGCCTTGTGATGCTTGCATTCCAGTGCAGGAAGCAGAAAATAAGTAAATCTATAATCATATATTAGATAATAATAAATGCAATGAAGAAAAATAAAGCAGGATAAGGTATGTTGAAGGGGTTATGGGTTCATGGGATATGGAATAGAGGAGAGTGTGGGAAGAAGAATTATGGCCCCTCAGAGATGTCCAAGTCCTAAACTCCAGAACCTGTGAATATGTTATGTCACATGACAAAGAAAAGTTAAGGATGTAGATGGAATTAAGGAAGATGATCAGCTGACCTTAAAATAGCATGGTTACTCTGAATTATCTGGGTGAGCCCAATTAATCACAAGTGTATACTTAAAAGTAGGAGAGGAAATCCGAAGAAAGAGACGGCAGTCTGAAAAGGACTCGGCTTGATGTGGAAGACTTTGAAGGTGGAAGAAAGGCCATGAACCAAGGACTGTGGGTGGCCTCCAGCTGGCAAAGAAACAGATTCCCCCAGAGCCTCCAGAAAGGAACACAGCCCTGCTGACTCCTTATATTAGCCCGGTTAGAAACGTGTCAGACTTCTGACCTCCAAACTGTACAAAATAAATTTGTACTGTTTAAGCTAATACATTTGTGGTGATATGTGACAGCAGCAATAGGAAACGAGTACAGGGAGACAGGGCTTCATCGCTGAACGGTCACCTGAATGATGAGTGGTGGTGGCGTTACTTAAGGTAGAGGAAATAAAAAGTTTACGTATTTGTTATTGAGGGTGGGTATTTGAGAAAAAATAATGAGTTTAAATCTGAAATTCTCAAGTGTGAGACACCAATAAGGACATCTAGAAGGAAATGTTTAGGATATAGTTGGAAGAAATGTCAGAAAAAATAGGACATTAGATTGGGAAGTTTTGCATTATTTTTAATCAATTTGCACGTGGTGGTAGAAGCCGTAAGCAAGGATGAGATTTCCAGGGAGTGTTGTAGTAGCATGAGAAGTAAGAATTCCTGGGGCTGAGACCTTGACAATACTCACAGTAAAGAGAAGTTGGGGAAACAGTGACCTGCAGAGGAAACTCATCTATATCTATCAAGATATATCTAACTCCACATCAGATCTCACTCTCGAGTCCGGACTCACATTTACAACAGCTGAGGGACAACGTCCCCACATATGGATGTCACATATGCCATTTCTTATGGACTGAATGTCTGTCTGCCCCTCAAATGTATATGTTGAAACCTTAACCCCCAGTGTCATGGTATTTGGAGTGGGATCTTTGGGAGGTACTTAGGGTTAAATGAGGGTGATGCCCTCATGATGAGATTAATGCCCTTGTAAAAAGGAGACACCAGATAGCTTGGTGTCTCTTTTTCTCCACATGTACTCAGTGAGGGAAGGCCATGTGAGGATACACAGAGAAGGCAGCCATCAGAAAGCGAAGAGAAAAGCCCTCATCAGACACTGATCAGGGACTTCTGGCCTTCAGAACTGTAAGAAAATAAATCTCTGTTGTTTAAGCCTCAAACTCTATGGTGTTTTGTTATGA